>NC_064303.1:100963099-101087775 GCF_023373825.1 Bactrocera dorsalis
TAATTTGAAATGAATTTAAAGATACGCAAGAAAGGAAAAAAGGTTGTCAAAATAAGTGTATCCACAATATCATAAAGTTCGAAGTTGTAAAGTGAAGCTGCTTTTGCTACAGTGGGCTATGAAATCTGGTACTAATCGAAAGTAAAATGACGGAAGAGTCCTACTACAGATTTTGAATATAAATTTAGAGCTAGCAGCTCTTCATTAAGCCAATCGATTTTATAAAGGTGTGATCTTAAGGGTGGGTGCCCTACGATGACCCTTACAATGATAATAAGCTCACTTTTGCCTAGAAGTAGGAGCTTTTTGGTCTGTCCATCATCAACACTGCCCCAAAGTAACTTTGTATACTCGTATGCTTGTGTTCCAGGACCTGTTTTGTACCAGTAGAGTTCATTACTCAAAAGAACCCTTGAAGGAGCTGCATGTCCTGGGGCAGCTTAGGAAAATTGGGTATCCAGCTACCCCCAAAGAGAGTCTGCCTTTTTATTTCCTTCTATTCCTAAATACCATATATGACTGGGTAACTGATGTTAACCGCGTTACTAACTGAGAGTCTAGTTATTGCCTGTTTCTATAAATTTGGTATTAGCGCTAGTGTACATATAATTTTTTTACATATAGTATATGTATATGTTTAAATTTTGCTGTACAGAATGAATCATTTATGTATTTAGAAATAATTCCCCTCTTAAAAAATAATCGCCTGTGCGCCTATGTGTATGCTACACACTATTCAACCAGCTTACGATTACAACTCAATTTGGCACTTTCGCCACACTAACAACGTCAGTCCACAACAGATATAATATAAATTATTCAATTTTAGTGCGACAAAAGAAAACACTCTTGCGTATAGAAAATTGCATGACCTTTTTTAGTCCGTTATAGCTGGTTATGTGTGGCATGTAAAACACTAATTCAATAGCGAGATTGCAACAGTCGAATCTTGAAGGGCAAACGAATGCGTTTATTTGCGCAAATCAAATAGACTTATTTACCAAGAACTCCAGGCAGTGCAGCACAAATAAAAAGAGAGAGAGAAACTGATAAAGTGATAAAGAGAGTAATACAGAGCGTGAGCGAGCAGAAGAAAGCGCATGGTGTGTGTGCTGCTGACGTTTGCGTTATTTCAGATTACATGTGCCGCAATTCAACGCATTGCAAATTGAATTTCAATCTTATTCTGCTGGATTACATTTATGGCTGAGTGCCATAATGAGGATTTAGATGGACATAAACATTGATGCGGCCAGGCGACGCAAATAATACGATGAGCATGAGCAAGCAAAAGTAAATTAGGCTGCCGGCATGCAAATTAGCGCACAAGTGTTGCTGTGTTTGTGTGTGTATATATGTATGTATGTGTGGGTGTTTGTGTGCGCTCGTGTTTGCCTCGCTGCATTGATGATAAGTGCTTGTAAGCAATTTGTTGAAAATTTGCTAAATCAAATATGTAAATTTTTAGTATGCTCATGCTAACACTTATACTAATGCGCATGTTTATGCTTACGTCTATGCTTGTAGTTGTGTGATAATGTAGCCGGTTGTAAGAAAATCAGTTTCTTGCGCATTTGTGAAGCGAAGAGCGGCGTGTAGGGGCATATGTGCATTGCTATTTCTCCATAAAAGCACTCAGGCGCCACTCAGCGCAGTGTGAGGACAATCATTTGCATAACACGCACACACTCACACACCCACACATGTATATTATATAAATTTGTATGTAAATGACTCGCATATGTTTGCTAGTTATTTGAAACAACTACTACATGCGCACTTTACACGCTCACATGCACTTGTAAGTAGCTGTGTGTTTTGTTGTTATGGTGTTGTTGTAACTTAATTTAAATGCAAAGCGTCATGTTGTATGACATGACTTGAGCAAAATTCAACAGCTCAAATGTGGAAATTGTGAGCTTACTCGCATCGCTTGCGAGCGCCTGAAACAGGCAATTTAGCCAGCAGTCACAATAAAGATACTAGTATTTAGTATTTAGACAGGTCTTAGCCATTGCATTGAAAACTGAAATTTGCAGTGTCAGTGTCTGTGCGTTTTGTGGGCGTAACTGTCGGTTTGCTGCTTTAATGCTTGCACATGCTTGAACAATGATTTACAAATGCAATGCATAAAACACCAACAAAGTGCTTTGTTGTGACTTAAATTAATTTATTAATATGCGGTAAGTGATATCCGCATATTTCATGATCTCAGTTGACAACTCAGTTTTACTTACAATTACCATGATATGGAATTTTCATAAATTTAATGTGCATTTTCCACTGCGATTCATTTAAAGAGTACTACGTAATAAATAATTTGCTATAAATTAATTAATAAAATAAATTTAAAAGCAAACATATACTGTTATGAAACATTTGGTTTATATTTAATGGGCGACTGCCGTTCGGGTTAACTTACTTTGATATTTTATATTGATATGTATGGAACACATAGCATAATTTCAAATAAATTAATCACCTTTTAGAATTAAAACGAATTTATTTAGCTTCACCGAGGGTGCATTAGGTTTGCCACGAAGATTTTACAATGAAAGGAAACACCGAATGCGCTATAAAACACATACATATATGAATTAATATTAAGATATCGATCTGATATTTTGCACACGTCCTTTCTCCCAAAAACGCTGCTTAATTCCCCCAACTGTCGATATCGAAGCATTGCACTGTGTTCTATGGAAACAAAAGCCAAAAATACTTACAATGCCCATATCAAAGTGAATTTTATCTTCTTCTTCTTCTTTATTGGCGTAGATATCGCCCAAATCGTTATTCTTCTTCTTCTTCTTCTTCTTAATTGGCGTAGACACCGCTTACGCGATTATAGCCGAGTTAACAACCGCGCGCCAGTCGTTTCTTCTTTTCGCTACGTGGCGCCAATTGGATATTCCAAGCAAAGCCAGGTCCTTTTCCACTTGGTCCTTCCAACGGAGTGGAGGTCTTCCTCTTCCTCTGTTTTCCCCAGCGGGTACTGCGTCGAATTTCAGAGCTGGAGTATTTTGGGCGACATGACCTAGCCAGCGTAGCCGCTGAACTATGTCAATGTCGACGTATATCTCGTACAGCTCATCATTCCGTCGATTGCGATATTCGCCGTGGCCAACGCGCAAAGGACCATAAATCTTTCGCAGAATTTTTCTCTCGAAAACTCGCAACGTCGACTCATCCGCTGTTGACATCGTCCAAGCCTCTGCACCATATACCAGGACGGGAATTATGAGTGACTTATAGAGTTTGGTTTTTGTCTGTCGAGAGAGGACTTTGCATCTCAATTGCCTACGCCAGCAGCTGTACACTCTTATAAAAGATTGTACCTGCTCGATTAAGTTCTGCAGCTCGAACTATTTTCTCCAGCAGCAGATTGAAAAAGTCGCACGATAGGGAGTCGCCTTGTCTGAAACCTCGTTTGGTACCGAACGGCTCGCAGAGGCTCTTCCCGATCCTGATGGAGCTTTTGGTATTACTCAACGTCAGCTTAGACAGAAGTATTAGTTTTGCGGTGATACCAAATACAGACATCGCGGCATAAAGGCAGCTTCAGCGTACCAGCTGTTATTTTCCGAAAACCAATGGTTTCGATTGCAGCTGGACGTAAGGAGCTTGAAATACCGTCACATAGTTCCCTTATACCGAGTTGTTAACGAGTAGTCTCAGAGAGCAGGAGTGCAAGTCGAGTAGAAAATCGTTCGGCTGTCTGTCGTGATTGCAGCTTCTCGACGTCGAACTTTCCTTGTTTTTATTGACGTGCATTTTTTGCTGCGCAAAGGCGTGTATGTATCTTGGCTGCAACAAAATAGTGGTCCGAGTCGATGTTAGGACCTCAGAGCGTACGCACGTCTAAGGCACTAAGACGTGTCTTTCGTTTATCACAACGTGATCGATCTGGTTGGTGGCTTTTCGATCCGGAGACAGCCAGGCAGATTGGTACATTTTTCTATGCTGGAATATAGTACTGCAAATAACCATATTTCGGGCCCCGGCGAAGTCGATCAGTCTCAACCCATTTGGGGATGTTTACTCGTGTAGGCTAAATTTACCAACTGCTATGCCAAAGATATCTTTCTTTCCCACCTTAGCGTTAAAGTCGGCAAGCACGATTTTGACCTCGTGGCGGGGGCAGCTCTCATAGGTGCGCTCCAAGCGCTCATAGAAGGCATCTTTGGTCACATTGGTCTTCCATCGGGGCGTGGGTGCAATTCAGTGTTACATTGAAAAGTTTTGCATTGATAAGGATTGTGGCTAGATGCTCATCCACCGGAGTGAGTCCTAATACTCGACGACTGAGGCTTTCTCTCACCACGGGTCCCACACCGAATTTTCCCTACTTTGTATGGCCGATATAGTAAATGTCACAAGGACATTTCCGTGCTTGTCCTGTTCATCGCATTTCGTGGACGACATCGATGTCAGCCTTTACCTTTACGATAATATTAACCAACTGGACATCGACACCTTTCCAAATTATTGACCGGACATTCGTGGTGCTTGCGCTTAAATCTTGATGAACAAATGCTGCTATTTGACTTCAGCGAACCCTTTAACTGAATATGTCGGAGTAGCTTCACTGAAATTTTCTCTCTTTGAGCAGTGAATCCAAGCTCCACACTGCTTTGGTATCGAACCATTACACATGTTTCATTTGAGTGCAAGATGAGGAGCACAACACTTTCTCTAACTCGATTCAATAAATAAAGAAAAATAAACTACTCGACAGATCACTAATAAAACGATAATTTTAAATCAAATAACCATTCAAAGTGTCTGGCAAAGTTGTTACATTACTGCCGATCTCGGCGACTGTCAGACTTTTGTGAATTTTGACTCTCCGTCTTTATACTCTCATTATCATTTAATCCTCTTTCACTGTTAAACACAATGAGAAGGGTTGTCAGCGGTCCCCAGAATTGTTTACTGTTTTTTTCTTGTCGTTTTAACAAAAAATTCGAAATTTTTTTCTATTAACCTGCCCTCTTTCGGTTAAAATATCCATCAACTTTACTTAAATCCATTAACCGTTTGAATCTGACTTTAAACTTGCAGAACCTCTCAACTGTCCTTTAGGACTGTGCACTGAAAGTCTTTCTTTCAAGCTGATTTCAATTTCAGTCATAAAGCGTTGATTTCAATAAATCTTACGCTTCAATAGTGGTTTCAAACATCTAGGCATCATTTTAGACAACAAACCTCTGATTACATAAAATATCAATAAAGCTTGAGTAAAATACATGGCCTTAATTACTTGCTTAAATGGCATTTACTGACAATTGTAAGCTTTTGACAATAAAGGTATTCAAAATGAAACGAAGAAAACCTAATTTCATTGAAATATATAGGAATCAAAAAGCCTGCAGCGATTTAAGGACGATATCTGCACTAGCAAATTATGTAACATGAAGCCTTAAGTAGTGCAGGTATAGAATAAATACATTATCTTGTATATTAACAAGTAAGTAGCAGCTATTTATATACAAAGCTTTGTATGAAATTTAATATTGCATGAAAGGTTCGCATTTACTTTGCCCAGCATGCATTATAGAAGAGTATTTTCAGCAACAATTAATCGCCTGCAAACACCGAAATAAGTACACCCGATACACACACATACGAGTACTAATACTATTAATGTATATTGTGTACACACTTGTGCTTTAGCTTGGCGTGCGGTGAGCTTGTTTGACTTTGCCGCTTACTGTTTGCCTAATATATTATTATCATAAATGAAGGCACATATGTATATTGATGCATGTGCTCACCTTTATGTACACGAACACACTTAAAGTCTTATATAGTATGTATGTGTGCGAAAAGTTCAAATAACTTGCTACTGGCTTATGTCCATGGTAAATTAATGACAGCTCATTTCTTATGAAGGCAAACATTTTTGGTCGAAACGCTTGACTTCCGTTTAATGACCGGAAGCTTCGAATAGTCTTTTTGCTTACATTTGTCTTCTACTTTCTCTTCTACTTAGAAATAAGTATATTTGCTATTACCACTACATGTTTACGGCTAGTTAAGTACAGTTATGTTGTTGCTGATTTGTAGAGCAGTTGAAAATATTACTTATATTGCGGAGTGACGAACATTACTTACATTTTACGTAATATAAATCTTCTATGGTTCACTTGAAAGCGGTTTTACTGAGAAAATTTCAAAATTTGCTGTATTTGGAAAATTTGTGAGAAGGCAGCTATCGCAGTATTTTACTGATTGTGCTTAAATTTTCTAGCTCATTATTATATGCGATTGTAGGGCAATAACGCATTTAACAGTGACTTTAGAAGCTAAACCCATCATTTTTATATAAACTTTAAACTTTTCAAACTAAAAAAAAAACTAAGAAGAGTCAAGTTGGAAATTTTTTTGATCAAAAACCGTATTTCTCAATTTTTAAGATATTGTGGAGTCTTACACTTTTTTTTGGAATTTTCTTAGTTTAACTTGAAGCACATACATCGGCTAATTGCTTCCCAAAGGCAGAATATCAAAGATTTCGGATGCAATAAATGTTTAATTGATGCTCAAATATATGACTATAAACCCTGGAAATTTCGCTTTAATCAACTACTTCTTTCTCTCCCAAAAAAATTCTCAAAAAATCAATTTTTTGAAGCCTCTAAAGCAGGCTCCCCCCTTAAATACCCATCCTTATCTCAAAAACTAGTGGCCGGATCACCTTAAAATTTTCAAAAAAAACTATACTCTTATATATATATATATAGGAATTCACCAAAAAAGATATTTCGACATTCACGATTGCAATAACCTGTGAAACACTTAATTTTCTTTGGCTTGACAGTGCGTATACGTAACATACTTTAAATTATCCGTTGTGACAAAACCTGGACCTGGAAATTGCAAATAATTAATTATTCATCAATATTTATTTTTTCGCCTTCAAAGTAATCCCCACCAGATGTAATCCAACGATTTTTCTAGTTCGAGAACTAGACACTTTTCATAAGCACTTTCTGAGATGGCTTTCAGTTTCTTCATCGAATTTTGTTTTATTTCTTCGATCGACTGAGCGGCAATTTAAGTCTGGAGAAAAGTATAAATAACACTGAGCTAAGTCTGGTGAATACGATGGTTGATCGATGATATTCATTACGTTTTTGGCATTAAATTCAATAACAATCATATTATTTTTGAAAACAAATCAGCTTTATCGAGCATACCCAAAATATCCACCAAAATTATTCCAACGGAATCACGAGTGAAGTCTCTCTTGCCATCTCTCTTGCACTTGCCTGAGGCATCACATCCTTCACTTTTTGAATATTTTCAGCAGTTGAAGAGATCGAAGGTCGTTTAGAACGAACCATGTCTTCAACGAGGTCTCATCGTCTTTAAAGGCATTATACCACTCGCTTATTGCAATAAACCTGCGTTTTCAAATAACAGCATAAAAAGAAATCTTGGGACACAATACCGATCAACAAAACGGAAAAGTACACTACCCCTGCAGTAAATGAAGTGTTTCACATGACATATGACTTGTTGAAACCACAAATTAGACACATTAATAGCTTCCAATTTCGGCAAAAAGATGTGGTTAGCATGTCGGGATATCGAGCACCAGTAACTGTCGGTGATTTACAAGCCTCGTTAGCGAAAAGGTTCAATTATGCCTCCAGCTCAAAATCCACACCGAAGCTATGGAAGCAACAACAAATCCAACAAAATTATATAACGTATGTGCTCTTTAGTGAGGCTAGACCGTAAAAAAATACTGTAAGATTTGTTCATCCGAAAGGGAAACTTTCCAAACTCTGCCAACAATTAAGGTGTCGCTTAGGTAACTGCAGGTAATATTTGAATTGTTTTAGATTTTTGCTATCCATTTTTTAATAAATATTAATATTACAAGAATACAGGGAAATAAAAACACCAAAAACAGTAGTAAAATTCAAAAGTTGTCACCTGATGAAGTGGAGATCTCAAAAAATTGGCTCGGGACCATACCTCCGAATTCAACCCTCTCAACAATCTAAAAAAAATATTATTCTGCAATAACTACGCATTGTCTGGTTTATTAGTCTATCAATTTAGAAACAAATTTTTCCACGAAATGACAACTACTTACCTGAAAAAAGTAATCTTTTTAACAGTTACGATTTTTTTAAATAGTAGTACTTGTACATGTCATAGAAAATTCGTAAAGATGACTATCTAAAATTTCAGTCAAATCGGTCCAGCAGAACCTGTGAATAGCTCGACTGGAAAATTGTTTGAGATCGTTTTCCTCAATTTTCTGGGAAATTATAAATCGGAAAATTAGAAAAATAATATACTTGGAATTATATCATAAAAGCTTTCAGATACACTATTATACGTGTCCTTAAAAATTCAAACGCTGGACTCTCATTTGGATTTTTTTCCAGCAAATTTAGGCGTTGTAAGTGATAAACGAGGCAAAACGTTTAATCAGGACATTTGCTTAATAAAGAAGCGATATCAAGGAAAGTAGAATGCAGGAATGCTAACAGATTATTTTTGCAGATTTAAAAAATACCCATCAGAAGCCAAATAATCACGAAAATCCTAAATTTATTTTCAATATTAAACAATAAATTCACTAAATGTTCCTGTGTTTGTACTTTTTAGTAAAAAATATATGTTTCCATGTTACAATAAAAGATGACCTGCTATATTTTTCTTCAGCCACATATTATTGTTTAGTGACCTCAGTATATTCAAAATTTGATATGACCTTTGATCGAACAAAATAAGCTTTAATTTTTAATTAACCAGTGTTATTACCTAACAAATAATAAAGAAGGTCGTGTGAAAAGTTTAAGCCGCTTCAGCCAGCTGTTTCGAAGAAATGTTGCTTATAGGTGTATATAACCTCAAGGGATTTATTTTCGTTTGGTCAGTCAGAGCGTATACGTAACAAACTTATTTAAATTAAATATATGTATATACGACCAAGAGTTATTATAATCATGTCGCCAATACTTATCCTTATGTAAAATCAAATCAGCATGTGTGTGCGTATGCGTGTGCTTATTTGCTGCCCGATTGTCATTGCCAATAGCAAGCTTATCACTATCGGTGAGTGACTGGTTGACAGCCCGCAGTGCCTGACACACGCTCACAAACACACATACGCACAGCCACCAGAGCAGTTGGTCGCTTTCAAGTAAATAACTGTGCATACGTGTGCGTGTTAAAATGTATTTAACACAAACTCATCGCTCTTAATAACCGTTATGATGGCAGCGCCATGTAATTATGAAAGCTTTATAGCGCCAAACTTTGCTGGTTGCTGGTTGCTGGCTGTTGGCAGCTCGCATCTGGCAGCAGCATAATGGCATTAAAGCACTTTACACTGCAACATGCGTTAAAATGCCGACTTAAGCGACATAAATGCATGACGTCTTACGCCGGTTAAGTGCGTGTGTTTGTATGCGTGTGCAGATCGGTATTATGCAGCGCTATGAATTGGTATTAAATGCAAGTGCAGATGTGTGTGTGAGTGTGAGTTAATATACTCAGCGTTAATGTACAGTTTCTTGCGGCTGCTTAAATTTCATTAAACTATTTGTCCTTTTCGCTCGCTTACGCCCTCCAGCAGACCAACACGCTCGCCACTCGACGACATCGATTAAGTATATTTAATAAATATTCAAACTACACAACACTGCATATGTATGTGTTTGCATGTGTGTGATTCGATTATTCAAGTTACTGTTGCTTATATGTTGTTGGCATGCAGTGAAGTGCAGACACATTTGCGTTATTTTCCTTCAGCATTCCCGAGCAGCGATTGAAACAAACTGTCAGCAATACACCTGATGATTGCCGTGCAATGGCGCCGTACTGGCCGCGAGCCTTAACTTGAGCATGGCATGTAAAAATTAAATAAATTAACAGCAATTTGATATGTAAAATTGAAATACGTTAAGCGATTACATCAATTAAAAATTATTTAAATTATTTAAAAATTGCTCAAGTGTGCGCTGCACCACGGCCAACAGCAGCTTTTGCTTGCTTACAGCTGCTGCGCGCTGAATTAAAACGCTGGCAAACGCAAGCACGCTCAACTGTACTGAATCCATTAAAATTTATCTTAAGTATTAAGCTTTTACACAAAATTCAGTTGTAATTTGCTGAATAAACTTCACTGGGCGCGTAGTCTGAGATTGTTACGTATACGACATGGTGTCCCTCAAATACGCATATACTATATATTTACTAACTGAGGAAAACTTACAACTAATAAAAATTTGTTTGAAGGCGCGTGTAACGTCAAATTATGTTGAAACATTCTTGCTAGATCCAACCTGTTTAAAATTAGATTTTAAGAGTCATTGCAATTTTAAGGCACACTCAGTGTGACAGCCAAACAAAGGCGCTTTTTGGGAATTAAACTGAAATACTATATCAATTGTTTAAAAAATTTAAAAGTATATTGATAAATATTATCTGAATTCAAAATAAAATTTAATTTTAAGAAAAGAGCTAAAAGCGATAACTGACGGCGTTATGAATAGAACGTCGCCCACTCCTGTAGTGATTTAGCCTTCTCCAGGGATGAAAATAAAAAAAAATACACAAAAGTTGTCCTTACAACCTATGATGAAAAATAATTTTTATCCAAAAATTTTCTACTAAAATTTCATTTTTGATTAGATCAAGTCACTCAGCGGATCATTTGTTTCTGAATAGATTCAGTGTCCTGCTTAACTTTTGAAAACAATACTTAGTCCAGTGTTGAAACAGAACAAAAAATATTTTATTCAATCAAAGATAAGTCGAAAAACCACCAACACAGCAATTTTTTTTTCGTCATATATTTTTCTTCCGTCACTTATATCTTAAACACGATAATCGAAGGCTTCCTTAAAATGGTATTCAACTGGACCGTTTTATTTTCCAGGAGGTATAAGATTTCAGCATTCCTTTCCTCTTACTCGAAAACTAAGTCTTTCAACTTTTTGATAAGGTGCAATGCCAAGGGATTAACTTTGATTGAAAGCTTTCATAAAGCCCAAATAATGAGGAGCTATGGTGGCAGGAAGATTGCCTTATATTGTAGTAATGAAAAAACAGATACAAGTTGGGAACTCTCACCAAAGATAGTGTTATGGCTCTATGAAACCTTCGTCAAGTCATTAATGTGCTATGGTGTAATTGTCTAGGGAAGAGCGATCATTTGTTTCTGTCTCCTTCGACTCTTGCAACTCTTGCAAAGATGCTAGAACTGACTACAGCAACTTGTGGCACTTATTGTCAATTTACAAATTACACCAGTGGTCAATGTTGACTGGTGCTTGGTTGCGAAGTCCTAAGCTGAGGATAGTTCAAGGTATATGAGTTGGTTCTAGCAAGAACACGCCAAAATTCTCTCTTCAATCAACTGCATTCCTGAAATCGTGGATCACTGCATCATAGAGGCCACACGTAGAAGTTGTTTCCGCTTTTGTATGCTTTTCCATGGAAAGGGTGCAGTAAGGGGGGAAAGTTTAAGGAATAATTTTTTTTACGCAGCTTCCTCTTAATCTAAACTTTAAGTTTCAGAGGTTAGTATTTTCCAGTAAAAGAGGCTTTTATTAAGGCAAAGGTAGACGTACTGCTTGCTGTTTCATGGAAGCAGGTGAAGTACATACCCTCCACTGTTAATTTGGCAATACTAAGGCTAAAACATTTTGGCAGTATTACCTTCGATGAAACATGATACGCGTTCGTAACTAACATTAGACGTTTGAACAAGTTTGTAAGAGTCCCAAATTGCTTTGTCGTTCTGTGAGTGTTTTATGATTGAATATATATATAACTTAACCTAACCTAATCTCAGTCAGCCAATAACTTTAGGTTCAGTCACTCACCTGTATGTAGTGATCGATTTCTCTCCATCAAAAAGAAAAAAGTTTAAAACATTCAGAAATTGTTGCATTATAGTTAAAATGGTATAATAGCAACCCATTCTGTGAATATTGACATCAGGACGACGAGACGAGTTGAAATACGGGCTTGTGTTAAAACTGAGATATCTTGATCTTGATTAATCGCAAACCACCCGATCGATTTAAGCTAAGTTTGAAACGTGCTAATACTCGGTAATAGCTGACTTTTTACTGAAAATGTCGGTCAATAGATAAATGTCAGATATATAATTAAAACTCAGAGAGAA
Organism: Bactrocera dorsalis; assembly: GCF_023373825.1. Taxonomy (NCBI): domain Eukaryota; kingdom Metazoa; phylum Arthropoda; class Insecta; order Diptera; family Tephritidae; genus Bactrocera; species Bactrocera dorsalis. The sequence goes on from NC_064303.1 coordinate 100,975,263, forward strand.
TTCTTTATTGATAATGGTATGTCTTGTGTGTCAAAAATGGGTTGAATCGCGTCAATACTACCCTTAGCCCCCATATTCCAAATATAAAACTGCCGAAGTCCCAGTTGACTTTATATCGCATATATTAGCCAATATGTGAGTTATCTTAATAAAATTGAGAGAGCGTATTTTTCTTACAACGATGCATATTACAATTTCCCTAGACCGCATATAACTAAAAGGCTTCCCTGGTTTTAATGAAGAGTATGAAATGTTTTGTTATACCCGAACTTAACTCTTCTTTACTTGTTTATATTAGCTGCCATAGCATCAATAAGAAATTGGAAAATTTACGAATACTAAAGTAATAATTATTATTTTCTACAACAATAATATCATTCCACACCTTGGCTACTGCATGCAAATATATGGCAATAAATTTAGCACAAAATTGCATTTTATGGCTTTATTAAAAGTCTAATGGCTCTAACCCAAATAATTGAGAGTCGCCAACTGTGATAAACAAAAATTTATAAACAAAGAGATGTAATATATAAAAAGGAAAATATATTCTAATAATGAGTGAGTTTGTGCGAAAAATAATAAAATCTGCAATAATTTCACACTCTTGTCTCGAGTACAAAGTTAACTTTATACTAGAATATATCAATAATATTAATTTAACTCAAATTTGTAACTGAGCTACGGTAGACCACAAAAAGGCCATTTATACGCCCAATACAACACAGCAGCAATAAAACATCAGAATAGGCAAGCGAGGCAAACGAAGTGTTTGCGAAATTTTATCTCAGCAAAATATTTTCTTATTTAACAATTGTTGATTATTGCTTTCCAGCAGCGCAACAAAAAGCTTTTCCTTTGTACAAATAATTCTAAGCCACAATTCGTTTATTGGAAAACCAACATTTTAAATTAAGTTTGGCATATCAAGCATGTGGCAAAAGAAGCCGGAATATGTTGCAGGTATAGAATTTTGTGCACGTACTGAGTAAGAAGTTGAATGAATGAAATTTCAGTAAATTTTTGGTGAAAACTAAAGGCAGTAGGAATAAAAGAAAGGTTATAAATGGAAAATCGAAGGAAGGAAAAATATCTCCATTTATGAGTGATTCTTGCCATCTGCATTTACTTATAAGGCCAACAGCAGAGAGCAAAATAAAAACCACTTACCAACTCGATGGATTTAAGGAAATTTTGAAGCCTTTTCACTATAGCTACACAATTTCTTTTAAACTGGAACATTGGGGACTGTAGGAGATATCCCATTTCATCTGCAGACATTTGCAAATAAAATAATACAGCGGCAAATGTAAAAATGTGTTTCTCAATAAGGTTTGTATTTTTTACAGCTGTCAGCTTATCTTGATATTTGCTAATAAAGAATCTTGTCCAAATTTATTTTTAAGATAATATTTCCTGTCACATGATACATATATAACGCACTGTGTTCAAGATTCGCTCTACAAAATCGCCAAAGAGAGTAGATAATTCGAACAACCATGGATCGGTTTAGCACAGTGAATCTTTGCGCAATCTCATAAATGACATACAGTCTGCAGCAAAAATATTTCGGTTTGCGAACTTACAAATCCTTTTCGTGTAAGAATGGAACCAGAACGACCATAAAGCAACGTCGCACGTACGGTGAATGGGTCAGCCGATGGACACTGATCCCAATTTTCAGAAATATTTCACTCTGTTATAAAGCGCCCTTTTGGTTAAATGGGTACGTTTATATATAAACTTGTCGCCTTATAGCCAATGTTGAGATGCCATTATTCTACATGACTGGCGTAAACACTGCTTATGTGATTTTAGCCGAGTTTACAACAACGATCTTCCTTTTCGCTGTTAGTCACCAATTGGAGATTCCAAGTCAGATCCGTAGTTAGATCCTTCTTTACCTCATCCCTTAAACGGAGTAGAGGTCTTACTCTTTCTCTGCTTCCCTAAAAGCCTTCTTTCAAGCATTCTTTACACCGAACAGATGTCATTGCCCAAGCCTGTAGAGTTTGGTACTTTTTTGTCAAGGAAAAGGCTTTTCTTCCCTCAGTAGCAACTGTTGGCAAGAGTGATTCTACGTTAGATGCGTTAGCATACTGGTTTTTAGATGAAATTATCTACAACTTGAAATTAATGACTAGCAACAAAGTGATGCTTCAACTTGTCCTCGTTTACAAGCAGACCCATACGCTACGAATCCGTACCTAGTCAGGAAAAAAATGACGACACGGTTGTTAAGCGCAATGATACCAATATTATCGGTGTACGCTAGTATCTCTTATACAGGTATCCCTCGAATAGCACGGTACTTGAGTTGCACGAAATCTCGAATAGCACGGTTAAAAATTGCGACAACCCTCGAATAACACGGGGTTCGAATTACACGAAGCCGCGAAAATTCCTTTTAAAAATTGAAATTTAAGGATCCTTTACCTCTTCAAGGAAAAACAAATCAATCTTTGGAGAGTGACAGTGGTTGAACATATGTAATTTAAAAATTATTGCGTTTATAAAGTTTTACCTTTTAAATTTCAAATAACACGATTTCGAATAACACGGAACCAATTAACCGTGTTATTCGAGGGATACCTGTAGATGATTCAACCTCCCTATTTACGAGGTATGACAATTAAGTAATGAGACTGATTCCATAAAAACCGTATATTTGAAAATTATTCTACAACTCTGCCATCCCCTTCAAAGTAATCCCATTGGGCAGCTATACAGCGATTCCAGCGCGTTTTCCATGCTTCGTAACATTTCTGGAACGCTTCGACTGGGATGTTCGCGAGTACCCTCGTCACGGCCCCCTGGATATCCGTAATTGACTCAAAATGGGTTCCTTTGACCACCGATTTTGTACGTTTCCGAAGCTTTCCCCTCACTGCGACACAACATTCCATACTAACAATTCCTTCGACCTTTCCGAAAACCAATTGTTTCGCTTGCAGCTTTACATAAGCAGCTTTCCGCTATATCCTCAAAAAGTTATTTGCTGTGTTCTTTGCAGAAGGAATCATTTGTATAGATTTCTCCTAAAATGAAGTCGGCCATAATTTTAAACTCAATGGGAGATGCTAAATGTAGAGGCATGATTAATGACGTTTCCCTGTCTAAATTGGAAAATGTTTAGTTTCAAAAAGACGGCATTGCATGCCTGCCCGCCAATTAAATAATCAAATTATTGAAAAAGACTTTCGGTGAGTGTATTATCTCGCATTGCTGTAGACTCTTCTCAGCGGAGTCTGGTTCAAGAATCATGCCCTGGCATTATTTTATTAAAAACTAGCTGACCCCGCAGCCGTTGCCCTGCGTGAATTTATAAAGATTGAAATGAAAAGAAAGTTATATGTATCATTTCATTTTTTTTTTTTTTTCAATGTAACGCAGCTGTATAAACAACATTTTTCGGTTTCTGTTCCGCTGTACAGAAAATATGGTTTTCCAACTCGTGAGCACGCTACGGCCGTGTAAAAAACATAGCATTTCCAAATTTGTGCCTCACACTATGCGACTATCTTTAGGTCCTGTTGACTGTCATCTCAACGGAAACGGAATACGTTTCTGAGAAAATGGCAAATCATTAGAACTCAAAGGAATTCGTAGGATCAAGCACTCTGTCCCTTTGTATTCGATAGGTGCGTCACAATCAGTCGGTTTCCATTACACAGTTTCGGTGCATGAAGATTGGGAAACATAAAATCGACGGATTCTACTTTGAGACGCAAATGATGCGGTGGCGTACCAAGCCTGTCCAAAGAACTTAGGAATACCACTGGATAATTCACGGCGTCGTCTTCATAGTCAAGACAATCGGTCGATTTGTATGAGCGCAAGTCTCCCGGAATTTGACTTTGATACTTCCAGTTGAAGTCAACAACATCGTCATCAACATCATTAAGGAATCTTAGTTACGATAATTTGGCCAATGTCCGAACATTTGTGATGAGTTCATCTTTCGTGAATTGATAAAGGGAAGATGGAATTGATATCGAACCACCGGAAGTATCAACCGAAATTGTACCATTTCCTATCTTTAGCGAAGACGATGTAAAATGTCTTTGACAATGTCGATGTTTATATCGAAAAGTATGCGAACTTCATTTCCAGTGATTAACGTGTTCCAGCATTTGTAATTGCTGGCTTACTTCTCCAAAACTTGCACACATCGAACCATTCACAGTAAGCAATGACTCAAATAAAGTTGAACCGCGTACATTAATCAATAGCAATCGAAGGTAGAAACAATCGTCGTTTTTCGGGTGGATTGTGTAAATTCGTCCTAATGCATTAGTTGATAAGACACCTGGATGTCAATCTACTGGTTGGCCTTGCTTTCTGCGTATATATTCGACGATGGATTCCATGTATAATATCAAGGTATTTTCGAATAGAGCAATGTTCTCACAAACGCATCACTGACGAAAGTTGAGAAAAAACTCGTCAATGTTAATTTTGTTGCTCTCGATGTTTTCCACTGGCTATACTGTATTCTCTGGGTTGAAATACACTCTTTGGCCATTCTCCAAACATTCTCCGTACAACAGTCGTTCATGAATTGCAAAAGTAAATATCCTACAAAGCGCTTTATTGCAGTTCACGTATCGACCAGTTGATACTTGCTGATTTCATCGCGTTCAAGACCAATAACCGCCATGTTGCTTGCTTTAGTGACTTACTTACAAACGTATTTCATCGATTACACCAAACTGCAATACTCAACATTGACATGACTTTTGAATGAATATGGTATGATCCATGTGTTGTCAACTTCGATACTCACGCCTCTAAATTGAATGCTAAATGTTCTGCCATTGTCGTCTGGTGAGCGACGCCGATAGAGTGGATATCCATCATTTCTAGTTTGTGTTTCCGAAAGAAAAGTACGTGGATACTGTTTCGTGTATTTATTGACAGACATATAAACCGAAGTGGGGTTGTGCTGTCCGCAAGGTCCATGAACCTTATTGGTTTTCATCACTTCGTATAATACTGGATTTTTCTTTGCATCAGGAATTGCCGCATTATTGAATGATTTCATCAATTTGATCTGGTGTAACCACCTTCCACCATCCAAAGAAGAATGTGTGCGTGCGGCAAACCTCTCTTTTGCCACTCAACAGAGTACATCAAGCATCTAACAGCACCATATATGCGTTGCTTCAAGATAATGTCCATCAAAGCTGTTGCTTGAAAATTCTTGCTGTGACATCGTGACGATCGCTTTCTGATTGATCGCGACCCATAATACCGCACGTATGTCATCGCATCATGGGAGTACTCGTTCATGTGCCTTGCCTGCTAATGTATGTTGATGCCAAAAAGAACACCGACCGATATTAGCAATTAATCTGTAATTGATCACTTTGTGTGAAAAACACATAACATTTTCACTGAATAATTTTCAAAAATTTTTGAAGCAAACGTCAAATTTGAAAGATTTAAATAATTGAAAAATAAAATAAAAAAATTGAATAATAAAATTTGTATTGAAAAAATGAACTTTTTGGAATTGTCCAATTTTCCGACTTTTCCTCACGAAAAGCATACAGGGTTTTTTATTTCTGAACCTTCCCCGATCCACACAGAACATTCTCTGAAAATTTCATCAAGAATGGTTCAGTCGTTCTCTCAGGGTTACTAATAAACAAACATTCATTCGTTTGTATGGGAGAAAGAAAAGGGCTGGTTTTAGGGGTTTTCCGGCAATTATTCGATTTTTTTTCTCCGCATAAACCATCCCTGAACCTCAACGAACATTTTAAAAAAAGAATTGTCAAATTTGGTTCAGTCGTATGAAAGTGATGCGCGTACATACATTTTGGCGATTCATTTTTATTTATATAGATTAATTATTTTTCAAAATTATTTCACATAATTCACTTGTGAAAAATTCACATCAAAGCGAGTAAGATAAGTGATTTTCTATGCAAAAGCAACCATATTGTAGTGCTATCAAGAAGAAGAGTACTATCAATACATTCCGACTAAGTGAGACAAGTCTAAAACACAACAAATATATTTTCCATCAAAACGCTGAGTTTAAACCAATTTTCTCAACAACACCAAAAAATTTTTTACATATTGCCAACAATAAAAACCAGCCACACACATATACACACATAAATATTCACTTGTAACAGCTGAAAAAGAATTGGCTAAAACCATTTAAGCTAATGTATCGATAAGCGGCAGCTTTTGTTATCAGCAGCCATAGCGGTAAAAGATACAAACGGAAATGAGTTATTCAGACGCTAAGCCCAAAGCTGTTAGCCAAATAGGCGGCGCGCAAAAATCCACTTTTAAGCCAACAATGGACGGGCAATTTGCGCTAGCACAAACACACACATACACGCAAATGCACGTGTAAACGTGTCTCGAAGGACAAGTTAAAATATACGGGCGCTTGTAAAGCCGAAACGAGTCTCCAGTGATGAGTGAGTGAATACCGAACGCGCACACACACACTTACACATTCACAAGTGCGAAATAGACAATATAGCGGTTGGCGAGTAGGTGCACATTGAAAACTTTAACCGTTTGTATGTAAATTGAAAAGAATATATATTTGCATAAGTGAACGACCGCGAGTAGAGTGTGTGTGTTTTTCCATACATATGTATGTGTGTGTGTGAGCGTAACATTTACATGAATCGCTTTTAGCTGGCTTTACTATTTCTACGCTTTTATCCAGTGCGCACACATAGCTCTCAATAACATCGCCCTCTCCATCTGCTCACCACCGCTGCCTCCTCTGCTTAAGCTCATCGAATCCCTCCATTCATTCGTTCATTGAGTTTTCAATTACCAATTGCCATGGTTAAATATAAAACATTAAATAGCCTCAATTGATTGGAAGGCAAAGCTGCGGCTGTTTCCTTTTAGTCCAATAAATGGGATTTCTTTTACAGTTTTTGTGCTTCTTTCTACGCTTTTGCTCAGCACTTTATTCACAATATTTACGTATACTGCAAAATAAAAATTTCGTGCCGCCTGTATAATACTTGAATGGGCGCTGAGTGATTTCTATGACAAATAAATCCCATGCAAAATTCTAAAGCGAATGCGATTAGACGGATATGAAGGGAAATTAACTTAAATGCTCGACTCTTGGGCGGTGCAGGCGGCAATTAGGTGGGTGGTGTGCATTGGAGGCTAGGCAATGGCTCAAACGCTAAGTGCTAAGGCGCAAATATTATTTACATACATGCATACATATATATGCAACTGAACCTTTGGATAAGCACTTAAAACACATTTGGTGTTAGTTACTGGGAAATCTGAAAATCTAAAAATAAAAGCGCAAAATTCTGATTGGAAATTATGAACAAAGAGGAAAAGGAAATGGAAGTGGAAAGGCATTGACTTTGGTTAACAAAGCACTTACTTTGCTGGCATATAATGTGCGGAAGCCTTATTAATAAAAGTTTTATTATTATTATAGCACGCGCTGCTTTGGTTGGGTATATTAGATTTACTTATCGATTAGCTAAAGAATTAGATTTTACACACTTTTAAGTGAGTTTTCTTTATTTTTTTTATTTTCGAATTCTGTGAACAAAAATTTTCATTGATTTCAACTACATTTGGTATCTGATCTTCTCAGCTCGCAAGCTTCATTTAGTACGAAGGGAAATCAAAGCTTGTCATTATGACTGAAATCACTCTTACGCTCTTTATTTAACGCCAACAAGCCACCGTAGTCTTCCACAAAAATGATATAGCGAATTTTATTTGCCACTAGTTTCGATGCACTAAACATTTTCATTTCTCACATACTTATATAAATCGTATGCCGTTGAATTTAATGACCACAGAGCTAAGTAGAGCCTATTGAAAGTGTAAAGCTATGAATATGCGTCTAACGACTGACGAGCGAAAAAAGGAGAGACAGGCGAGCCTTGAAAAGTGGCAAAGACAATGTGATGCGGCAGACAAAGGGAGATGGACACATAGGCTTCTTGAGAACGTACCAGCCTGGACTTTTTCAGACCACACCTTTTTTCTGACGAAATTCTTGACAGGCCATTGCTGTTTCAGGGAGTACCTCCACAGATTTGGCACAAAAAAATTTATTTTAACTATTCTTACGCTCAAGCTATCTCGTCAAACGAAAAAGTTTTCCCCACAAGCATATGATTCCAATTCTTCAGTTTGATAGCTATAAGTATACAATGCTAATCCGTTCTGAGCAATTTCTTCTGAGATTGCATTATAAATTTAAGAAATAAAGCTTCTTGACGATATCTCGTCAAATTAAAAAGTTGTCCATACTCTTGATTGTGATCGTTCAGTTTATATGATAACTATATGCCATAGTGAGCCAATATCGGCAATTCCGACAAATATGCAGCTTCTTGGAGAGAAAAAAATGTGTGTTAAACTTTAGAATAATATCTAGAAAAATACAGGATTAGTTTGTGTATAAAGAAAGGTGAGCATGGCTAAATCGACTCAATTCACAACGCTCATAACTTATTTAAAAGGTATCCATTTCGGGGTTCCATACTTTTTTAAAGACCCAAATATATACTTTGCTACAAAACCCATATCGAAGAGGGATTGTCCTCATAGACTTTGGGCTGTACATATATCAACAGGGAAAAGTCTCAGGGTGTGATATAACAAGATCTTGGTGGCAAATCGACCGGCCCAAAACGTGAAACCTGCTCATCGAAATGTTTTCTCAATAAATCCATTGATTGATGCAACGTGCGGGTAGTAGCGCCGTCTTGTTGAAACCAAATGTCGCAGATATCACAAAGGATATCACAAAGGCCTCAAATAGTCGTTTGTCATTGCACGAGTTAATAACACTTGGGTTATTTTAGTCAAAAAAATATTTTAGTTCTGCATTGACAGCAGAACGTTCTTTATTAGTAATATTCAAAATACAAAAGACGAATCGTGTATGGTTATGCTTCTATTTATACTAACTAGAATGTTTACTTATTACTAGTTGATAGTTTCTGTAGATACAGATTCTATTATTTGTTTAGGTTTGTATACATATACATTGTCTGTTGTATTGATAGTGCATTTACAATATTTGCTTACTTGCTAATGAGATAGTTTGGCGCAGTTTACATTTTCGCACATTCATTTTGTTTGTTACATTTATGATGCTAGGCGAGACTATTGTTATTGTTTGTTTAGGTTACCAGTTGCTAATTTATGTTTTCGATACAAAAATGTGATTAAGTAACACATGTTCCTTAACTCACGCGAGTGGTCGCATTGACGGTTATGTTTTTTTTTTCTTGATGAAATGACAGCTCTTGGTCTTCATGTATACAGTACGCTGAACGTGGTCTAATCTGTTGAATATTATCCAAATATGGATGCTGAGTCTGAAGATGGGTGATCGTGTTACGAATGATACACTCAGTAGGCCGACTATGTTGACCATAAGTTGAATGAAGCGCTAATATGAATTTTCTTAATTAAGTTGAATGATTTGTTAACGTTGTTCAAACGTAATTTTTTTCATAATGAAATGCCAAATAATATTAAACAAAAATAATATGACAGCATGGCGCGACTCACGCCTTATATGTCTAAAAAAAAGCTCTTCACAATAGTACCTCTAAAGGAATCACCCACTTTTGCTGACATAATATACCCAATTATTTTAGCAGCAGAAATATAGAACTCTTAAATATTACTTCTTGGCTTTCGGAAATAATTTCATCGCTGCTTAAAGAAACTGAAATTCGCGCAGCCTTAAAATTTTTAAGCCGACCGATTCTTCTATTCAACATGAATGGCCTATTGAATAACATTTGAAATACCCGCATCGCTGATTGAAGATACCATAGAAACGCCGCACAAAGTAACAACCACAAAGTCAAAAGCATACACGAGCTTTTGGGCAATTAAAAGGCTACTCAAAAGTTACAAACAAGTCGTGGAACTTGTCTCAAAAGCTTCTTATAACAAGCAAGTCAAATAATTACAAAAGCCGCTGACCATTTGGCAGCTACACACACGCACCCATATGCACACGCTCACTCACATATACACGCACACTTACACTCACATTCATTCGCACACTTAAATATACATGCACTTATCTTTTCTTTTTGACTTGCATTTCCACTTGATTTCTTTTTAAACAGCATACCTAGCGGCTTGTTAACACTTCTCCAACGCTTTATCAGCTTGGCAATCAATATAGAATCGCCGCAGTCTTTAATTTCCGTCGAGTAAGCAGCACACAGTGCGTATTACAACTACACGTAGCTGGGCGAAATCATGGTTGGTTGGCTGGTTGGTGAGAAGGATTGGTGGCCTGCATTTGTGTGTGTGTGTAGCGTGGCTGTTGGTAAACACAAATTCAATTACTTATTGTCAATTTAATAAAGCAGCATATCGAGTGGATAACAGGATTATGCTGAGCAGAATATTTATTAGAAAAGTTGGCTTCAAAAGCTGCTTGCTGGCGAGGCTGTGTGTAATGAGGCGAAGGTACATAAGTAAGCAATACTTGTAGGCAAAAATATTTGTAAGAATATCGTTTACAAGCTTGTTAGCGAGAAGAGAGGTGCTCAAGTGGCAACAACAACTACAAATCCAACAGCAAATCGATGCAAATTTAAGTGAGCGAATTGTTGGCAGCACGTGTATCGTAAGCAGCATTGTTTGCTTTTTTGTAGTTTATTAGTTTGCCAAGCACCTTGGGTAAATATTTATTGAAAAAATTAAAAAAAAAATATATTTTTCTTGGAAAATACTCTGCATATATATTTTGAGAAGTACTTCAAGATTATTTAGCAAGCGTGCGTATTGTAGTTGTTTTAGACTGGATTAATTAAGCACTTTCAAAGTATAGTGTTCAAAAAAATAGTTAAAAAAAGAAAAAACATTCACTTTGATTGCACCAAAGCTGTAATACTCTTCACAAAAAACACAAATAAAGGGTGATTTTTTAAGAGCTTGATAACTTTTTTTAAAAAAAAACGCATAAAATTTGCAAAATCTCATCGGTTCTTTATTTGAAACGTTAGATTGGTTCATGACATTTACTTTTTGAAGATAATTTCATTTAAATGTTGACCGCGGCTGCGTCTTAGGTGGTCCATTCGGAAAGTCCAATTTTGGGCAACTTTTACGAGCATTTCGGCCGGAATAGCCCGAATTTCTTCGGAAATGTTGTCTTCCAAAGCTGGAATAGTTGCTGGCTTATTTCTGTAGACTTTAGACTTGACGTAGCCCCACAAAAAATAGTCTAAAGGCGTTAAATCGCATGATCTTGGTGGCCAACTTACGGGTCCATTTCTTGAGATGAATTGTTGTCCCAAGTTTTCCCTCAAAATGGCCATAGAATCGCGAGCTGTGTGGCATGTAGCGCCATCTTGTTGGAACCACATGTCAACCAAGTTCAGTTCTTCCATTTTTGGCAACAAAAAGTTTGTTAGCATCGAACGATAGCGATCGCCATTCACCGTAACGTTGCGTCCAACAGCATCTTTGAAAAAATACGGTCCAATGATTCCACCAGCGTACAAACCACACCAAACAGTGCATTTTTCGGGATGCATGGGCAGTTCTTGAACGGCTTCTGGTTGCTCTTCACCCCAAATGCGGCAATTTTGCTTATTTACGTAGCCATTCAACCAGAAATGAGCCTCATCGCTGAACAAAATTTGTCGATAAACACATTTCGAACCGAACACTGATTTTGGTAATAAAATTCAATGATTTGCAAGCGTTGCTCGTTAGTAAGTCTATTCATGATGAAATGTCAAAGCATACTGAGCATCTTTCTCTTTGACACCATGTCTGAAATCCCACGTGATCTGTCAAATACTAATGCATGAAAATCCTAACCTCAAAAAAATCACCCGTTATAAGGGATTTCTTACAAAAACTTGATTGTGGTCGGTCAGTTTGTATGACAGCTATATACTATGGTAGCTCGATCTAAACAGTTTCTACACAGATTACATTATTGTCTCTGGTAATTACTTGTGCCAAGTTTCGTAAAGATATCTCTTAAAATGATAAACTTTTCCATACAAGCACTTATTTCTCATCGTTCAATTCGTATGGCAGCTATATGATATAGTAATCCGATTTGAAAAATTTTTTTTGAGATTATATAATTTGTTTAGTAAATAATCTATACAAAATTTTGGGAAGATATCTCATCAAATGAAAAAGTTTTCCATATAAGCTCTGGATTCTGATCGGGTAGTTTGTATGGCAGCTATATGCTATAGTAACTCGATCTGAATAATTTCTCCACAATTGTAATTATTGCCTTTTAAAATAACTTATGCAAAGGTTCGGGAAGATAGCTCCTAAAATGAAAAAGTTTTCCATACAAGTTCTTGATTCTGAACGCTCAGTTTTAATGGCAGCCATATGCTATCATCATCAGCTCGTAACGCAGAGCATTTATATATTGTATATATAGTTTACAGGATCTGTGCCTACTCTTTTTGGGTGTTGTAAGATATAAATATCTAAAACAATTTTTCAAAAACAATAAAAATATCAGTGGTCACCCAAGTGCTTTATTTCAAGCATTTTGCATCTGCTCAATTACCTGCATTAAACCGCACATAAGACAATTCATAGTTCGACCACTATATAAGTGATATGTACCTGTATGGTAAATACATAGCAGACACAACTACTTGTTTATCGTCGAGTTGTTTTAATATACCAGTGCAGACTTCAAAGACAAAAGCACATGCGGCAGCTAGACGCATCAATAGGCAAGAGCAGCAAAGCAAACAATATTTATCAATAACAAAAAACTTTCGCAATCAACACAAAATTGAATATAAGTATTGCAATAAACTTTTCGTACAGATAAATATGATGAAAAAGTTTTGATCGGATTAAGTGTTTGGTCAGTCTGTAGCTGCAGGAGTGGCGTGCAGTATCCTGCCACTGCCGACTTCTAACGGGTGATTTTTTTGAGGTTAGGATTTTCATGCATTAGTATTTGACAGATCACGTGGGATTTCAGACATGGTGTCAAAGAGAAAGATGCTCAGTATGCTTTGACATTTCATCATGAATAGACTTACTAACGAGCAACGCTTGCAAATCATTGAATTTTATTACCAAAATCAGTGTTCGGTTCGAAATTTTTTATCGACAAATTTTGTTCAGCGATGAGGCTCATTTCTGGTTGAATGGCTACGTAAATAAGCAAAATTGCCGCATTTGGGGTGAAGAGCAACCAGAAGCCGTTCAAGAACTGCCCATGCATCCCGAAAAATGCACTGTTTGGTGTGGTTTGTACGCTGGTGGAATCATTGGACCGTATTTTTTCAAAGATGCTGTTGGACGCAACGTTACGGTGAATGGCGATCGCTATCGTTCGATGCTAACAAACTTTTTTGTTGCCAAAAATGGAAGAACTGAACTTGGTTGACATGTGGTTTCAACAAGATGGCGCTACATGCCACACAGCTCGCGATTCTATGGCCATTTTGAGGGAAAACTTCGGACAACAATTCATCTCAAGAAATGGACCCGTAAGTTGGCCACCAAGATCATGCGATTTAACGCCTTTAGACTATTTTTTGTGGGGCTACGTCAAGTCTAAAGTCTACAGAAATAAGCCAGCAACTATTCCAGCTTTGGAAGACAACATTTCCGAAGAAATTCGGGCTATTCCGGCCGAAATGCTCGAAAAAGTTGCCCAAAATTGGACTTTCCGAATGGACCACCTAAGACGCAGCCGCGGTCAACATTTAAATGAAATTATCTTCAAAAAGTAAATGTCATGAACCAATCTAACGTTTCAAATAAAGAACCGATGAGATTTTGCAAATTTTATGCGTTTTTTTTTTTAAAAAAGTTATCAAGCTCTTAAAAAATCACCCTTTATTACTCTATCAGGCAGATTAAACGACGTTTACTACGTGGACACATTAAAATAGTGGGTACGGAACTCATCAAATGTGGCGTTCACAACTGTCTGAGTGTGGCAGCGAAGTCTCGGTTTCAACCTGAAGTTTGTTGCAGACACATGTGAAACGTAATACATGTATATATACATACTAATAAATATGATAACGACGTAAGTGCCTGACAGGAAATTCACTGTTGCAAAATGGGTTCGGTGCTGCCGCTTGTGTCAACTGTCATACTTAGTACACCTTTCTTATAATGCCCATAAGCTGTTATTAATGAAGTACTGAAGGTTTACCAGATACATTTATTATTATGAGGTAATCTTTCAATGCGTGGCTCATAATTTTTAACGTGAGACTTTTTTCTGTCATTTCAAATTTTCTTAATTCCAAGCAATCGGTCATCATTCCCTACTGGGTTCTTGGCATACACACCTCACTCTGTATCTCTACACTATTGTTACTTTATTAACTCATAAATAGCAATCCTCCGCCAGTAAACTCAAGTTAATACTTCTTCACTTTTTCGCATTAATACTTCATTTCAGCGCTGGACTCAATTGCACTTTTATCTTAGATAATTATGCCACTGAAGTTGAGAAATAATTGAAATGAATTCTGCGAAAGCTACGGATAAGGCTAAGAAAACAATAGAGTGCTAGTGCTTATAAACAAAAATAACAATAACAGCATAAATATTCATACATATACAAAACAATTGAACGGAGATGGGAGAAATATCCAAAACACAATTAAGAAATATTTTGAGGAAAAAGTTTTTGAAACTAATACTTATAAACTAAGACTATGAAATTACCTCCCCACAACGTCACCAAGGTAACTTTTCATAGAAGAGAAGCTCATATACGTTAGTATATCCTAAGCTTTTCCTGGAAGCTGTATTTTCAAACCTTGTGTTGGTATTAATTCTGCTTGCTAAACTGAAACTACTGAAAATATGTATGTGTTTATTTATGGCACTTCCGGTGGCCATTTGGTGTCGAAATTAATATAAATTATTAGTTGTTTCTAACTTTAAAATATTTTAAACATCAGTTCAAACACAAATAACATTTAAAAACCTTTGATTACGTTGAAAAGAATCTCAATACTTTAGATTAATTTGATTACTCTAAATTACTTTAAAATACGTTTGATTACTTTGGTTAATTAAGTTTGATTAATGTGGGGAAGGTTGGATTACTTTATTTCTTAGAATAACTTTTGATGACTTTGGAATATGTTAGATTACTTCGGATTATTTTGACATGCGTTTAATTACTTTTAATTTTCTTGGAATTTGGTTGATTAATTTAGTTTTTTTTTGGAATAAGATTAGATTACTTCGAAATATGTTTGATTACTTCGGATTATTTTGGAATACGTTTGATGTCTTTGAATTTTTAAATAGATTTGAATTATTTTTAGTTACTTTGGGTTTTGTTTTGTTAATTTTGACTACTTTGAATAATGTTTGATTATTTTCAATTACTTTAGAATAATTTTCAATTACTTTGGATTACGTTTGGATACTGAGGACTACGTCTAATTACTTTAAAAAACCTTTGATAACTTAAATACATTTGACTACTTTCGAGTATGTTTGATTACTTTTTTTTAGAATTAATTTTGATTACTTTGGAATATGTTAGATTACTTAGGATTATGTTGGCATGCATTTGATTGCTTTGCATTACTTTTGTTTTCTTTGAATTACTGTTAATTACCTTAAATATATTTGAATTATTTTTAGTTACTTTGGTTTTCGATTGATTATTTTGAATTACTTTAAATAAGCTTAATTACATTCAATTACTTTGGATTACGTTTGGTTACTGAGAATTACGTTTAAATACTTTGGATTACTTTAAAAAACGTTTGATGACTTTGAAAGACATTTGATTACCTGGCAATATGTTTGCCTTGTTTGAATTATTTTTAACATATGTATATAGATTATTTTTAATTACTTTGGTTTACGTTTCATTACTTTGGATTTTGTTCGACTAATGTGGATTACGTTTGATTACTTTTAATAACTTTTGAATACTTTTGATTACTTTAACAAAATTTTATTTACTCTGTAAGACATTTGATTACTTTGGATTATGTTTGATAACTGCTGGTACTATATATGTTTAATCAATGTGTGTTACTTCTCTTTATTCTTTCAATTACTTTTGACTACTTCGAAATATGTTAAATTACCTTGAATTATTTTGTATTCATTTCAATTAATTTGATTATTATTATTTTTGCTTAGTTTTAGTTATTTTAAAGCAGGTTTAATTATTTTGAATTACTTTTAAATACTCTAGATATATTATGATTATTTTTAATTACTTTAGATTACTTTGGTTTATGTTTGCTTAATTTGGTTTCTATCTGATTAATTTTGGTTACATGGGATTACTCTATAAATTCAGCTATAAAATAAAGTGGACCCTAAAAATCATTCCAAATTTGAAAACAAAAACAATCTAAGAAAAATAAATGTAACACAAAAAACAGCATATGCACAAACAAATACAAGGAATATTTCTAACCATAACCGACATTAAACCCCACACACACTTGCAACACAAAACTGCTCCATTCATGTTTTCCAAACCTACCACTCTCCCCTCAACATTTCGACAACAAATTAACATAAATTACAGAAAATGCAATGTTCACCTTAAAATGCTTAACTCCATATAATATCTGCTTACTTATGCATACGCCATTGCATTGGCATTAAAATACCTTGGCATAGAAATTAACACTTGTAAAGCAAGACGCTTAGACACTCACTTTCTGAATTTATTATGCCAGGAGTCTTTCAACAGCCTGCTTACAGATATAAGTATGCATATATATACTCTTGCAGGACCCATAAACCACCTTAATGTGCCGCACATTTCGTGTGACATATGAAAAGAGCAATTTTCGCAGCAGACATCTTCAGGGAATTGAGATAATAGTGCAAATATACACAACTGAAAGTGTAGACGAGTGTTGCCATAAGACTAGCTACGACTAAATGGAAATAGGCGCACACTAAACAAACTCAGAGACGACACAGAAATATGCAAACTTGCGAAGCGAGCGACAGCTGAACAGCGCTGCCGGCGGTGAGCGGCGAAAAGCGTACAGCCATAGCCACAGCCACAGCCACAACTGCCAGACAGCGCTTTCCAGCTAACGTAACTATAAATATAAATGTAAATATATGTGTGTGTGACATGTAATTAACACGCCTTCACCCTGCTGCCTGCCTGGACTCTCACTTACCTGTTTACTCGCATTTCTACGGTTTGGTCTCTCGCTGCCACTGTCATGGTCCATTTAAATGCGATGCGCTGCCTTTGAACTCGGGGGGCATATGTTTGAGGCCGTAATTAAAACTTTAGTCATTAGATGTGTGCTGAGCGTCTACGCAAATGTGTTACACCGGCGCTTGTGACTTTGACACTTTGCATTTGGAGACTGTCTGCACATATCTGCGCATATGTATAGAAGTATTTGTGTAAAAACTGAAATTATTTGTATGTAGAAATGCACGCGATATAGCTTTATCGTGAGTCCTTAGTCCTGAGCTCATTTCTTGCGCTGAAATAGCAAAAAAAGAGTTAAATATTTAATACAAAAGAATAAAAAAATTTCAAAATTTAGTTTTTTTATTTACCTTTTATCTTTGTTATTGTTACTGCATACATAAATTAATATGCGCTAAAGAATTTGTATGAGACTCACCAGTAGACAGCAGCGTATACCTTCGTGTGTTATCTGAGGTGCCTGCGCATGCTGAACACACTGAACTGTGCGGCGAATGACACCGTCTGAGGTGATATTTTTATACGAATTCGCTTCTTTTGTAATGCTAATGAGGCTGAAATATGGCAGTGCTCCATTGTTTGAGCTGCCGACGACAGCTTCCTTATCCGAAACACAACTACGCTGCTTGGTGTGTGTATTATTGCGTGTGTATGTGTGGCCGTGCGCCAACAAGCGACTTAATGGCATCAATAAAGATACAAGATAACGGTGGTTGAAACTGAAAAGACATCAGCAGGAAGTAGCAAAGCGACTGCTTCTTATTTATTTAGTTAATAAAGTAAGAGCCAATTGGCCGTACATAACAGTACTCGCATTCATTTACATTATGATAATGCAAATACAATAAAAATTTACTTCGAATTACATTCGCATTAGCGCCGTGAGAAACGAATGTTAATGTCTGCGTATTTTTTTTAACAAAACAAATTTGTATATTTCTAATTGTACGTAATGCATATTTGATATTAAGCGCTCTGAAGTAGAAATGCTTGGGATATGGAAGCTTTTAACAACGTTTTCTATTTATCATATGAATTTTCAGAATATTTTTTAGCTTTGTCTTTTATTCAAAAATCAAATGCATTTTTTTGATGGATGAGCATAGGAATAGAATAACGAAATACTTGACTCCTATTTAAAAATTTTTATCATAACTAAACTGGAAGTATACATACAGAGTATGGTATTTTAGATATCGCCAGCACAACAGTAAAATTGAATAAATAAAGTAAATTGAAAAAATGTACTACAATTATGACTATGACCACATTTGATTACATTTTATTACTTTTGAAAATTTTGGAAAACGTTTGCTTACTTTGGATGACGTTTAATTATATTATGAAATGTTTGGTTAATTTGTATTATGGTTAATTATTGCTGAAAATGTTTGATTACTGTGAATTACTTTTCATTACTTTGAAAATCATTCAATGACTTTAAATTGTGTTTTATTTCTAGGGAAGATGTTTGATTACTTTGCATTATGTTTGAATACTTTTGATTTTTTTTTTTTGATTGTTTTGGTATTTGGATTACACCTTATTATTATTTTTTTTTTTTGAAAATTTTTGATCACTTTGTAATACGTTCGATCGCTTTGGTTATTTTGATTACTCTGGAGAAAGTTTGATTACTTGGAAAAAAAGTTTGCCTTCGTGGGTTACGTTCGAACTACTTTTGATTAGTTTGGAAAAAGTTTGATTACTCTGAATTACGTTCGATTACTTTGGAATGCCTTTAATTACTTTGGATTTCGTTTAATTACTTTTGATAAATTTTATAAGTTTCAATTTCTTTGAATTACTTTAGATTACTTTGGAAAATGTTTGATTACTTTAAACTATGTTTGATTACTTTCAATTACCTTGGATTATTTCTGATTGCATATACTTTGGATTACTTGGATTACGTTTGATTACTTTAGATTTCTATTTATTGCTTCGGGAAAAGTTTGATTAATTTGCACAACCTTTTATTTTTATGACGCCATATGTATGATTATCTGAAGCGGTTAAAATATTAGAGGGTTATAAAACTACTTAAAAGGAAGTAAGGCAAATTAAAAGCTGAACACCGTCGTTGACAGTGAATATCATTTATTTTTGGTATTAAAAAAGCAAGGAATTTAATTTGCAAGCCGTGAACTGTTGGATTGGCAGTCTAAGTCTAAGTAACCGTCAAGTCCTTTTTCACCAGAGTTCTGAAAGCGGTGATAACACAAGTGAAGAGTGAAAGGCTCCCAACGTTTTCTAATCAATTCAATCGGTTAGTCAGTTTCATATTGCATGGATGGATATACAAGGTTTCCCAGTAAGAGTGATATGATTTCGTTTTAAAAAGCCATACATATTAATTATCAAGGAAATTCAAATATTTTTATTTAATGTGAAAGACAACCGATACAATTAAGTTCTGAATATAATGTCAGAAAAGCGGCCTCCACTTTTTCTTCTTCAGTATCGAATTCAAAGAACCCAATTTTCGAGTACTTTTACCACTACATCAAGTCATATGTCTTGAATGGCACATTCCTATATCCTATAAAGCTAGAGGAGAGTCTGGTTTACTGCTAGAGATCAGAGACTACAAATAACCCCACAAGCAGTAGTCTAATGGTGTTAAGTCAATACTTCTTGAGGGTCATCCAATGTTACAATTTCTTGAAATAATCGAATCTCCAAACTTTTTTGACAATAATTTTGTTCTTACCCGTGCTGTGTGGCACGTTGCCTCATCTTGTAGGAGACAGGTAATGTCAAGCTTAATTTCTTCCAATTATGGCCATAAAAAGTTGGTTATCATCGATTTACACTGCTCTCCATTGATAATAACCGTGTATCTAGCTTAGTTTCGAAAGAAGTACAAAACAATGATTCCACAAGAGCAAATACTATAAATAAACTGTCAATTTTGTTGAAAGAAATGATTGTTCCTGAATAGTTTGTGGAGTTTCGTCGCTCCAGAATCGAAAATTTTGTTTACTTACCGCATCACACAGATGAATATGAGCCTCATCGGAGCAGGTGATTCTATTAAAAAAAAAAGCGTTATCGTTTTCAAGTCGTTCCACGGCAAATCAGAAACTTCACGACGTTTACGGTTGTACAATGACTTCATTTCTTGAATGAGAACAATTTTATATGGATATAAGCCCAAATCCTTTCTCAAGGTATGCCAGGTTGTGGTTTGAGGCGATCTGAAAGAAAACGTCACAGAATCAACAATTCACGGTTTTTAGAAACACTTGCTTGCACGGTAGCAATATTTTCATTATTTCCAGCAGTTCTTTGTCTGATTGGCACTTGGAAATTATGTGGAAAAAATGTGCTCTCGAAATTTTCAACAATTCAATTGGAAGAGGTGCGCGATTACAACGACCATAGAATAGCAAGAGCGCACAGAAAGTGGCAATTGAAGAACTATTATTTTATTTTTGATAATAATAACTGATAAGTTGATAAACGTTGTTCCTGCGTACGTCTTTTCATGATCAAATTGTAAACTTACTGAATACAATGAAAAAATCACAGTTTTGACATTTTAAAAATAGTCTAAATGACATTAAGAAATCATATCATCACTATTGAAAAATCCGTTATAATGTTATTACCATAAGCAGCTTAACTCAATCAGCTTAGCTTCAGTGAGAGTGGCAGCATCAATTAAATATCATCTTTTTGCAATTAACTTACGATAATCTTGGTTCATTCAGTTCATAGTAAACCATAGCAACATGTTGCGCAACATTGTATGGCAACCACATATATATTGCTAACAAACTGGAGCAAAAGCGGAGAAAGTAAAATCATACCAAATTATTCATTGATGAGATTTTCGGCATATGCCCCTTAAATTCACCTCATTGCAATGTAATGTTGCCTTCGCACAACAACAAAGTATAACAAGTGCCACATTTTTTGGACGCTAACCACGCCAACAATGATTGGAGTTGTATAGCAGGCAGTTCACGGTTGTGGATGCCATGTGCGCGAGGGAAATTACCCCTAACTGTGGAACGACGAATTTGCACGAACGAAGCGCTGGTGGCACGAACGACATTACACAGCAAAACAACAGCATCAGCAACAAAGGCAGCGGCAGGATATTACGGCATGTTGAATGTTGGTGCGGTAGTACTAAACAGCTGCTCGTGGCGTACGGTACACGTGAGAGCGCCGCAACGCGTTAACGGAAATAGCAGCACGCTGTAAATACGAACGCGAATTTGGCACGAGCTGACGCGCGAGCAAACACGCGATCGGAGCGAATTTTTTTTTTTTTTGTTAAACGCATTGTGTTATTGTTGCAATAATAAATGTGCGGTATGCCTTTGTGTGGCAGACGCGTGCGCGCGTGTGTGTGCAACGCCTCAAATGCATACAATAACGGTAAATGCAATTGAAATGAAATGCAAATTCCATTACGAAATATAATATGGAAAAATTTTAATTTGCACACATTGTTATGTCGAGCAACGCGAAGCTTTTGTGTGCGGCCGAAAAGCTGTTGCAACAGTCGATTTAATTGCAAAACGTGGCAGCCAATAAAATGCGCAACACAATCAATAAACAACACACAATTGGAATGCAATAATTTTATTTTAAATAAAAAAAATTAATTTACTTTACAAACGTTGCAATTTGTGTCACATACAATATTTCATGCCAAACAAGCGGTTACGTATACGCCGTGTGCAACATGCGCTTGATTGTGCTGCAGCGCAGTGAAATGATACCGTTAGAATGCAGGCAATGAAAAATGACAAAAATCGCTACACGCTCGCCTGAGCTGCCGCGGACAGCTACTGTGTATCGATGAAAGCGATTGTTTAACGTTGTTGCGGGCGGCCGCCTGTGTGCTTAAGGTTGTGTCGGTTGAAAAGTGGGTGTTGCCAATGGCAAGCGCAACTGTTATCAGTGCATTGTAACTGTAAACGTTGTGTAAGTGTGTCTATATGCAGCAAAATAAATTGAAAACTTAACCGCTTAAAGCCAGCAGTAGGGTACTAACGCTGGCAGCAACAAATAGCAGCGAACACACACACGCATATATGAAGGCAGCTACAACGAAAAGCTGTGGTGCGTTGCGAGACAATGCGCATTGCGGTCGCAGCTGCACGTTTTATTTTCGAACACATAACCATACAAACGCATAGATAGCAAGTGACTGATTGGCGTGAAAAAAAAATGTAAAAAAAAAAAATATTTAAAAAATTTTATTAAAAAAAAAAATATAAAAAAATTGATGTGAAAAATATAAATGAGAATTTGTAAAAACAACACCCTACTGCGCCAAGGTAAACGGTACTACAAGTCAACAAATGTAAAATGAAATGGCTTCATATTATTTATTTATAGTTACGCACAAGCGAAAACAGATGTGCAGAAAATAAATAAAAAAATTAAAAAAATAAATTTAAAAAATTAACAATAAAAAAGAAAAAAAATAAATATTAAAAAAAAATAAAAAATAAAAATAAAATTGTTTTATAAATGTGCGTGTTAACCGCAGTGTTGTGCAAATATATAGCATATACATGCATATATATAAATATATACATCCTCACAACAAAAGTAAAAATGTGTGTGTATATGTGTTGCCAAACCAAGGTGAAAAATTGAAAAATATATATCTCCATAAGCCACACAGGCAATCTGTCGGCGTAGCTAAATAAATAGGCACGTTTGCGGCGCTGTTGTTTAACGCTGATTTTTCCACATCAATATTGCGGCCTCGTCTACAGCGCACCGCAGGGACTAGACGCATAAATTGCGTGTGTGTGCATGTGTGTGTGTGTGTGTATATTTTTCTGCTACCTTTTAATGCCTCACTGGCTTGCGCATTTCAAACGAAAAACACGAAAACGGCAGGCCAACATGTAAGCCATACGCGCCGCAGACACAATTACTTAAAGGCAGCAACAACAACAACAAATAAACATTTATTGACACCGCACTGCTGTGGCACGCAGAGTGCCAATTGCAACACGTCGCGCCCAAATAGAGTACACCTACACTCGGTTACTGTGCCACAGCGTCAGCAAATCATACCGAAACCGAAGGCAAATATTTGCCGACAAAGCGTGTGAATTGCGTTGGTGCAACGTGTCGGCACGTTCACACATTACCTTTATCAAACATCGACGTGAGTGTGTATGTGTGTTTAGGAGCGCATGTGTTTATTCAAACCAAACATACAAACATACATATATAGCTATTGCCATTCATTTGGTATGCAAAAATTGTAGCAGGTAAATTTTGTTATGGCGCCGCACCAAACGCTATTGGCGTGCCGATAACAACGCGTGGCCGCACAGCTGCTTTCAGCGTGTGTGTCTGCTGTAAATAAATATGCGATCGCTTGCGCACACATACGCATATATAAATATATGGTAGATATCATAAATTAACGTGCATCCCATTATGTAAATGAATGTTTCAATTGGCGTTTATTAATGTGTTTGTCTACACACACGCACACAATATTTGTGTTGATGCAACACATTAGTTGTAGCGCATTATGCCTGCGTACAGCATTTGTGAACATGCGCCAATACTATTATGCGGTGATAAATCAAAGGTAGGTCTCAATTTCCTTTTATAATGAATAGTTTGCTGATATGCGCGCACAAAAAATTTATGTTGCGTATACGCCGTGGTGTCGCTTTTATATTAGCGCTGTGATTTATACTACTCAATGCGGGTTATATTGATAGATAGCGATATATTTTTAAAGCAAATGTGTGTTTTGGAGTTATAAAATGTTACAAGTAACTGTTTTTCAGTAAAAACTTCAGATAAGTGCTCGAGAATAGAGTAAAAAAGTTAAAAAAAAAATTTAAAATTAAAATATATAGTTAGAAAAATGTTGGTATTCGAAATTTTATATTACATATATGCGATGTGATGGCATTTAGCATTGAAAGCAATGCATTTTATGCTGGTTTGGTTGTCAAGGCTGCAAAACCTTTAAATGGCATAATTTATTTTATTAAATGCTGTCTAAATTTGTGAAAAACTCAATTAAATTCTTTTAATTTTTTTTCAAAACAAATTTATTTGAAATTAATTTTGAAAAAATTTATCTTCAAAATTGAACGAAGATTTCAAAAAATTTGTATTTTATGCTTGTACTGGCTTTTTAATATTTAAAAATATTTTTAAAATTTTTTTAGGGGTCAGTAGGGTAATCTGGCCTGTTTTTTGACATTTTTTTATAGAGATTTTTACACATATCATGGGGAATATCATGGAGTGTATTAACAAAATCTTTCGGAATGTTTTGGTGGTTCCGCCAGTTTAAAAAAGTGTGTTTTGAGTGCCAGGTGTGGACTCCGAGCGCTCCGAACGTCGAGCGGTATTATTAATTTTGAGCTTTTTTCGATACCTTCCAATGGTGAAGTGGGTTTCTACATTAATTCTAAAGATATAAGGGTACGGAAAATACAAAAAAAAATTAAAAAAGATTACTCTACTGACCCCTAATAAAAGTGGATAAACATATTATTTTTTTTCAAAAAATTTATACAAAATTTAATAAATATTAAATTTTTTTTTTCATTATTATAATTGCTTTATAATATTTAAAAATATTTTATAAATTTTTTTTGATTTTATAAAATTTTTTTTTTTTTCCAAAAAGTTTCTTCTAGAAGTAAAAAATATTGCCTAAAATTGAATGAAGGTTTTAATCAGATTTGCTCTTTTATGGTTATACTTGCTTTTTAATACATACACATATTTTATAAGTTTTTTTTTTTGATTTTGAATTGATAAATTTTTTTTTATTTTCTCATAGATGTAAGAATATATTATATGTGCGAAATTTAATGAATTTTTCAAAAAAAAAATCTTTTTTATGCTTATGCTTTTTAATATTTGAAAATAGTTTACAATTTTGTATACTGTCTTGTAAAACTATTTTTTCTTTATTAAAGTTTATTTAAAAATTAAATAAAAAAATTTATGTCTAAAATTGATTGAAGATTTCAAAATAATTTGCTCTTTCTTAAATTATTTTATAATTTGTTTTTAATAACATTTTACTTCAAAATGATGCATACATACCCTTACCTCGGAATATTAGTTAGCCACGAAGTTTTTAGCAATCAAACGAAAACATCAGAGACCCTTTAATGTATTTTATATAAAGACGCTTATCATCGCGAAGAGGTAAGGCGACGTGACCATAGCCCTTTGCCTGGCCGTCTGTAGGTATATATACAAACTAGTCGCTCAGTTTTTGAGATATGAGTCTGAAATTTTGCAGCCACCATTTTAGAAAGAGGCTACTTGGTTGGTAGAACGGTCACTATCGAACCTTAGAGCTCACATACTAACCAAACGATCGCAATCGAGTAATTATATGGAAAGCTTTGTACTTTGACGAGTTATCTTTACGAAATTTGGCATGGGTTATTTTCTAAGGTTATGAGATTAGATCCGAAGAAATTGTTCAGTTCGAATCACTATAGCTTGTAGCTGCCATACAAAATACCCGGTCAAAACCAGTGCATGTATGGACAACATTTTCATTTGAGTACATTTGTGCACGAAATTTTGCATGGATTATTGCCTTAAACAGTAGTATTATCTACGAATAAAGTGTTCAGATCGAATCACTATAGCATATAACGGACATACAAAATGGATGATTAAAATCAAAATCCTTCTAGACATATGTTGCATTTATGACGCTTATACAGCTTTCATTAATCGTATTAAACTTTTTCAATTATTAGAAATTGTAGTTGGAAGTCCAAACGATAATATTTTTAGTTTAATACAATATATACATAGTTTGCTATTTCTGATTCAAAATTTTTGCGAAATTCTGAGCACTTAACTCGAATACACAAACTTCATTCATTTGGCTTCTACGCAACCCACTTCCGCTCGATTGCTCCACTCATTTAATTATATTTTCAGTTACTGTGAATTTACCGTGTTTCGTTATTTTTGTTTTTCTAACAATTCGCCATAATCCCAGTATTATAAGCGCATTCTCGGGTTTAATTTTATTCAAAACATAGCCTTGTGATTTATTTAACTGGTGGCTCGAGAGCAGCTTAATGCTGCCATAACCTGTATTCCATGCTTAGTCAGATCAATGATATATGCTAAATATAAATATTTGTATTAATACTCAGCTATTCATGGACAGACATATGCGCGTTTAATAGCGCACACAGCTCACTCGACCAAATCGCCGTATTGAATTGAAATCACTGCATATAGCTTGTTTACAAAATGGATTAAAACTCGCTTGCTTGGGTATTTCCGCTTTGACGAGCTAAACCTCATGTCAGCCTGAGTGCCACACATGTGATCCCATTTGCATGCTACATGCACGCTAAGCTCAAATTTTGAAAAGGGATTAACATATTTACGCAAATGAAGGTAGATTTTTCAGATTTTCACTTTATTAAATACACTATTTTCATATTTTCGAGAGTTTTCGAGGCTTTTGTTATGGATTTATATATTTTTTAAACATTTGATGATGTTTCAACGGAGGTTTTTGTTATTTTTTTTTTTTTCGTTTTTAGTAAAACGCTTTAATGCTGCATTTCGCTTTAAACGCAGAACTTTCATATATCTCACAGCTTTTAACCTTTAATCTCACTCGAAGAAATAAAAATTGAACCTGCCACATATATGTGTCAACATAAAAACATTTTGCTGTCATTAAAATTTGCATTTGTGTGCATAAAATAAGCAATCAATTAACACTAGTGGGAATTATTTAGCTTACTTACATATCAATTATTAATTATCCGTTAGAAATTTGCTTGATTTAATTAATAAATTGCAGCCAATGAAGACAGGTTATGCATATTAAATATAAATGTGATTTTGCGCAAATAGATAAATATTCATATATACATATTAGGCTGGGTCAAAAAAAAGAAATAGTTTTGTTTTGTTTGGTACTCTGAAAAATTGTTTGGTGGACACCTCCTAGAATTATTTCTAAATATAAGCTCTTAATCCTATATTTTTTTATTATCGGATAGAAGGATTCATATCTCGCTACCAACTACTTGGAAAAATTTTTAGTTTTATAGATTGAATGAAAAAAAATTTAATTCTCCACAAAATGATCCCCAAAGATTTTTTCGCAAGCCTGACCGTTTCAAAAATATTAACAGTTGAAGTTCAATTACTTTAGGACAAACATTTTTTCTTATAAACTTTATAACTTAATGAAAAAAGTTATTTTAAATTGCAAATTTTTTTAGGAAAATTTCTGATTTGAGAAAATTGTTTATTATTTTTTTTAATTTTTTTTATTTTATTTTTTTATTTTAATTTTTTTTTTAAATTTTTTTGTTAATTTTTTTAAATTTTTTTTTTATTTTTTTTTTTTTTTTGTTTTTTTATCTTTAGGTTTTTCTTTGATTTAAAGGATTTACGAGGCATCCATAAACGCTTAACTTATTATTTTATAGGAAGCGACACATTTGGTCATCTTTCTGTCCAATGGTAAGAAAACAATAGCTAAGTGTAAAACCTTACCGTTACAGTTAAAAGCTCTCACTTGGAGAGACTATCTTAGAGGTATCTACCAACCAACTTTTTAGCGTACTAAACAAAGAACAAAATATTTGGATTTTGACCCACCCTAATACATACTTACATATGTATACGGCCGTCACTTTTGTCAGACAAAAATGCCAAATTTTTTTGCCAGTTTATTTTTTATACCATCAGAAAAAAAATTGTGGGAAATAGTATGCAACAATCAAATCTAATTTATACGTTTTACACACGTTAGCATTCTAGAAATATCTTAATTGAATTTATATTTTTATTTTTTTTAAGTTTTACTATAATTAGTAAAATTATTAAAATAATAGGCTAGATTCCAAGAGACGTTTGCATATTATCGCACAACATGTTCAAAACAAAAAACAAAACCAGAAGAATAACGGTAAAGAATTCTGTTATCTGTTTAATACTCACTATTAATACAATAAGCCATTATTAGCCCCTTAAATCAAGTAATAAACTTTACACACACAACTATTGCTTCAAATCATCAAACTGGCGAGGTTGCGCTCAGCCAACCCACAATTAAATCGTACAATACGAAGCCGAGCTAAATCCATAAGTTTTATAAAGATAGGGCAAAAACTATATCAGTACTGATCCCCTTTTTAAGATTGTATTGCCTACATTTAGGATGAAGCAGAATTTTAAGACTACTATGGAACATAACTAGCTCTTTTGCCTAACTTTAGGATGACAATAAGCATATAAGCTTCATTACAATTATTTGAATAAAAAAGTAAATTTATAATAGACAATATGCTATATTTTCTAACATCACTCATTTATGAACCATGCACTCCTTTCCTCAAAATACTGATGTAGAACCCCGACATATAGAAATTGTCTCTTAAAAATTTCTTAGAAAAAACTATATCAATCACAAGAAATCGTATATAAATCTTCTGACCGTGTGTTTGCATTTGAACTGCTCCTAAACGGATGGACCGATTTTGATAAAATTTTGTGTGTATGTTCACGGAGATTCGAGAATGGTTTAGATTTACAATTTGGTCCACTGGAAAATGTTTTTTTAAATTAATTTTTCATTTGTAATTAATTGCTAATTTTAAATGTTTGACCGATGGATGGCGCTACCATCGCAGTATCCAATATTCAAACCTTAAATTGGCGTAAACGTGCATTAAACAAAACGATGCCAAAGTAAAAGGCGACATCTGTAGATCAAGTTTTCATATTGTAGACAGAGTTGTTCGTTTTTAAGTAATAAATTGGGTCATTCAATACATCTATGGGTAGCAATAATATTTTTTTCATACCTGCTAACTATTGGAGGGGGTATCTTGACAGACAATTTACAATTGCAAAAGGTCTGGCATAAAAAATAGTGGCATAACTGAAGTGTTGATAAAAAGGTCTATTAAAATTTGAGATATACAGAAATTTTTTGGAAGCATTGCACAGAGCAATGCAATATTTAAGCGGGAACGATGAATACATATATGCGTACAATTTCAAACTGATCCTTCCTGAAAAATATTAAAATTGCTAAATATTAGGAATGGCAGAATAGAACTGCAATCAAACACACAATGAATTAAAACTGGCTCATTTATCATTCGATGAATAATATACCACGGGCATCCCAAAAGACTGATGCCATAACCTTGCCAGCAGATTTTTTTGTCTTTTCACGCTTGAGAACCGTTTCTTAATATGCAGTAAACTAGGCTGACAATCGATTGGACTCGATTGATTTCACTGATGCACAGCCCAAATTCAATAGTATTTTACCCCAAAAAACAATTCTTTTTTAACGCACGAAATTCTTTATGACTCATTTTGCTGCACCAAAAATGCGATTATTCCTTAAATAATATTTATAATCTAACTAATAGAAATCATATAGATGGTATTAGTAGTACTACCTATGTAACAGCCACAGTAAAACTTGGGCGGGTCCTCTAGTATTGATATATTATTTTTTTTTTGCTTCCATTGCCACCGCATTGCTTCATAAAATCCGGTTAATATTTGCTGTCCACAACATAGTTTATCGTGTTGACTTATAGCCACAAAGCCATCATAAACTTATACGACTGCATAAAAACGCACTAAAATGCATCGATGAATTCTCCGCATGAATCATATTCGCAAGCCAAAGTAAACAACAACAAAAAATCAGCCATCTAATGGCAAGTGTCACTCTGAAGCACTCATTTTTCATGCCGGCTGTGTACACAGTCAGACATTGCGGTCATTTATCAACTCAACTTTTATAACACCATTTGTAGCTTTTTTATGTAATCTGCAAGTCTGCTTAACTTTTCCGGTGGTTTTTAGGACACATTATTTTTTAGTTAGCAGACGTCGAAGTCAGCTGCAATAAAGCTAAATAAAATATATACAGGTTTTATAGAATTGAAAGCAAAATGTTGTATGCGTCAAACGACATCAAGTTGCTAGTAAATATAGTGAGGAATATATTGTAGGAAAGGAAAATGAGACTTTTTAAATTCTAAATAATTTCAATACCTTAATAGGTTAAGCCAAGTTTGAAAATATTTCTACTATAGCTTGTTCATATAGTATAGTCGTCAACGTTCCAGGTAAACATTAAGAGCACTTGAATCATAAGATATCAACAAATAAAGACAATGTACATATTTTGCTAACTTCGGACATACCAAAGTAAGTACCAACAGATTTACTTATAGAATATTGGCCTCAAGATATGCATACATACTTATGTGATGAACTGTCTATAAGGACAAAAGAAATTTCCATTTTCGGCAAATAAGAGCTAAGGCAAGTTGTAACAGATCGATTATAAAGTCCACGGCCTATCATAGTAACATATTTTTTGGAAAAAATCGTTTTTTTTTTCTTCCACATAATTACAATTATAGCGACCATTTTTACAGTACGATTTGGCCTCCGCCCAAAAATAGGTCTCAGTTTCGACCATCACCTCTTCATTCAACGCAGATTTGTGCCCAGCGAGCATTATTTTGAGATCTCAGAATGGAAAATAGTCACTGGATCCAGATATGGTGAATACGGTATATACGGAAGCAATTTAAGCAATGCATGGTTTTTTGCCATCATTTTCACTAACTTGAAACATAACTTTTTTTTCTTCAAATGCGATCGTTTTTCGCCGATTTCAACCTGCAAATGGTCTAGTAATGCTATAGAGTAAAGATGTCTGATGGTCTTTCCTTTCTCAAGGTAGTCAATGAAAATTATCCCTGCTTATCCCAAAGTACAGACACAATAACCTTGCCAGCCAACTATTGCATTTGTCCTTGCTTTGGAGCGAGATCATAGTGTGCAGTCCACTGGAATGACTGTAGATTAGACTTCGGAATAGAATGCTGGATTTCTGTGACATGCGATATCACATGTTGAGCCAAAAACTCGGGCTTGAATATCTTCAAACAGTGGTCCACATCATCAACTCGACGTTTTTTTTGGTCAAAAGTGAGCTCGCGTAGCACCAACTTTGCACAAAGTTTTCTCATACCTAAATATTCGTGATTAAATTATTAAATTTCTCTTTCAACGTAAAATTATTATTATTACAGTTCAACACATAAAATTTAATTAAAGATGGCCTTATCTCCTCGGTTACGGTAATATCAATTACACAACAAAAACTGAAAAGAACAAAACGAAAACTCAACAGAAAAGAAAAGAAAAGAAAACGAAAAAGCAAAAGAATACCACAATGAATGAAAAGGTGCATTAGAAGCGTGGGAACACACAATGAACAGCAAGTGCAACAAAAAATGATTACTAAGTATTATTACTGCCAGCAACAGCGCATAGAATAAGCACAACAACAACAACAACAATAATAATAAACAATAGCATCATAAAAATGTCGCACTTGTGCCCCCGAAGCGAACAATAACAACGAAATGAACGAAAACGAAAACGAAAACAACAGGCGCAACACTAACAACAACAACAACAATAAGCAGCAAAACGCAAAAAACGAAGCAGCAAAATTAAAAATATTGCACTCAAATTGTCGCTGGCTGTCAAAACAATGTCAACATTAACGCCGGTTTAACCGCCCTTCTACCAGAACAAAGCCCAGCAAGCGCTAGCGGGTGGCAAGGGGGGAGAAGTGCTGAAAAAAGGACAATAAAAAATTTATGGTATATAAAAGTGTGAAACAAAGAGAAATCTAAGCGATAAAACAGCCAAAGGCAATGGCAAATAGAACAAAGCACACACACACACTCGCACTCACACAGCTCTCAAAGCAGTCCGGAGTCAGGCGGCTTGGGTGACGCTGCTGTCGCATGTGTATGGAGCGGTTGGGTGGTTGGCAGGCGAGTTCATTTGCAGGAAGACGCATAAAGTGCGTATTTGTTTTTGTTTGGTTTTATTATTGCTTTTTACTACTTTATTATGGCTTGAGCGCGGCACACACGTGTGCTAAAATACAAAGTAATTTCAGTATACACTTTTACACTTGAATATGGCGGAAACAATTAATTTAAATATGCGTACTCAGAAGAATGACCTTTTGCATAATATGGATTTGTTTTTGTTTTTTTCATTGATCAAGCTTTGCTTCGAGAAGGCTACACATTTTATCTACTCATATTATTTTTATTGGTAAAAGCAGACAAATATTTGTCAGATAATTTATACGATAATTTTATTAGCAAATACAATGAATACTTACAACCCTTACAGAGTGAAGAAACTACACTTAGCATATACGCAAGTTGAACTTTATAGCTCAGGACTAAAGAATAAAATATTCTTCTGTATATTCTTCATTAAGATCTACACACTTTTGCATGCGTTTGAACCAATTTTCGAAGCAATTTTGCTTCTCTGATTGAGATATCTTCAAAACAAGCATTGCGAAAGCAGCAACCGCCTCTTTAGTTGTTGAAAAACGCTGACCTCTCAGATTATTTTTTATGCACGGGACTAAAAAGAAGTCATTTGGTGCCAAGTCAGGCCTATACGGAGGATGATTCTTCAAATCGATGTTTTGAGTGCTTAAAAATGCAGTTGTTTCAATCAATGGGTGCGAGCTCGAATTGTTGTGGTGAAGAGTGATTTGTCTTTAGTGGTTGATATTTTTGCTTTATTCAAACACAACAGTTAAACAAATGGATCTGTACCACTCAGAATTTAGTGTTCTGTGATTTTATAGTAGCATGATAGCGACAAGTTTAATTTTTCTAAAGAAAAAGTAACCGCTTGCTTGGAAGTTCTACTTGCGCGAACAGCTTTTGTCGGAATCGGCTATTCTGGAAACACTTATACAGTCGACTGCTGTTTATTGATCACCTGGCACGATGTTATACGAGTAGACGTGTTTCAAAGCACTGCTATTATAGTTTTGTTAAATAGCTCTCAACCAAACGTGGTTCGATAGGAAAAGTGAACAAAAAAGATGAAAAAAGAATAGTGCATTTGTTTTCGCGAAATCCTGCTTTAACACTGCCCTTGCCGCAGCAAGCAAGCAAAAGTAATGGCAAAAGGTTTAGATATATCCTACCAAACTATCCGAACTTCATACTCATGATCTGAAATGGCGCAACACAATGAAAAAGCCTCTGACTGAAAAACTTGTGACAACGCGACTCGCTTTGGCGCATGAGAATATTGATAGAGAGACATTGGAAAATGTGTGGACATATATTAAATGTGCTTCATGGAAGACGCACATACACCTTGAAGCAGTTGTCCTACGAAATTCGTCGGATCTGGAGATTCTTGCCACTAGAATACGCCGTCAAATTAGTAGAAAGCATGCCTCAGAGATGCCAGGCAATTCGACGCCGGTGGTGACTGGACATATAATTGATCAAATTTTATAATTTTTTTATAAATTAACGTGACCAATATAAAGGGCAACTTAAGTATATAATAATCACACTAGTTTACAATCATTTACAGCGCTTGTGATGTTAGAGGCTGTTTCTTGCTAATTGTTGCATGCTGCAGCCAAAAATGATAGAAACAATTTCATACCAATTACCAAGCCGACAAAAATAGATGTACAAGTATGTGGGTAAAAGGTTTTGACTCAAATTCATAATGAGGACACCTCAAATACCCCGCAAATCTCTCAGCCCATCAGTCGCAAAATTTTTCTTTAGATTTTTTGAGTAGCATTATCGCTATCGGTTATAAAAGATGATCCATTTCAAGGTTCCGTATCTTTTTTAAGAAAAAAACAAAGAAACTTCTAATAAAGGGTGATTTTTTAAGAGCTTGATAACTTTAAAAAAAAAAAAACGCATAAAATTTGCAAAATCTCATCGGTTCTTTATTTGAAACGTTAGATTGGTTCATGACATTTACTTTTTGAAGATAATTTCATTTAAATGTTGACCGCGGCTGCGTCTTAGGTGGTCCATTCGGAAAGTCCAATTTTGGGCAACTTTTTCGAGCATTTCGGCCGGAATAGCCCGAATTTCTTCGGAAATGTTGTCTTCCAAAGCTGGAATAGTTGCTGGCTTATTTCTGTAGACTTTAGACTTGACGTAGCCCCACAAAAAATAGTCTAAAGGCGTTAAATCGCATGATCTTGGTGGCCAACTTACGGGTCCATTTCTTGAGATGAATTGTTGTCCGAAGTTTTCCCTCAAAATGGCCATAGAATCGCGAGCTGTGTGGCATGTAGCGCCATCTTGTTGAAACCACATGTCAACCAAGTTCAGTTCTTCCATTTTTGGCAACAAAAAGTTTGTTAGCATCGAACGATAGCGATCGCCATTCACCGTAACGTTGCGTCCAACAGCATCTTTGAAAAAATACGGTCCAATGATTCCACCAGCGTACAAACCACACCAAACAGTGCATTTTTCGGGATGCATGGGCAGTTCTTGAACGGCTTCTGGTTGCTCTTCACCCCAAATGCGGCAATTTTGCTTATTTACGTAGCCATTCAACCAGAAATGAGCCTCATCGCTGAACAAAATTTGTCGATAAAAAATTTCGAACCGAACACTGATTTTGGTAATAAAATTCAATGATTTGCAAGCGTTGCTCGTTAGTAAGTCTATTCATGATGAAATGTCAAAGCATACTGAGCATCTTTCTCTTTGACACCATGTCTGAAATCCCACGTGATCTGTCAAATACTAATGCATGAAAATCCTAACCTCAAAAAAATCACCCGTTACAATGGGGAATGCTAATTAACATTCGAAAAAACATTATTTGGCATTTATGTTATGCTCTTATATCCGAGATATTAACAGCACGCCTGGCGTTGATGATCTATCCGAGGCGAACTGGCGACTGACACACGTGATGTTTTTCTCCAAGGCTTGAATCGAAACGGGATTATTATTATTAAGTCATATCATTGACCTTAAATTTTACATTTCGCCACAGGAAAAAATTTAACGGTATGGTATCACATTATCTTGATGGCCAACCGAACGACCCAAAACGTGAAATTATTTGCTCACCGAAGTGTTCTCTGAATAAATTCATTGATTGATTTGATGTGTGGGAAGTGGCGCCGTCTTGTTGAAATCAAATGTCGCCGAAATCATGAGCTTCAATTTCAGGCATCACATTGTTCGTTGTCATGGCGCGACAACAGTCACTATTGATGTTACGTTCCAACCGGCATCATTTTAGAAGAAATATGGATCGATGATTCCACCGGCTTATAAACCACACCAAACCAATGTTTTTTCTAGATGAAATGGCAGCTTTGAATCTCTTCAGGTTGCTATTCGTACCAAATGCGCCAATTTTACTACCCATTGAGCCAAAAATGAGTCCGATCGCTAAATAAAATTAGGCTCAAAAACGTCAGATATTCTTAGAACTTCTCAAGAGCCCAAAAAACGAAGCGATGTCACTTGGAGAGGTCAACCGACTTCAGTTTTTGGGCAAGCTATATTTTGTACATTTTCAATTCAAGATCTCAACGTAAAATGCGCCAAGTTGTTTCATACGTCAGTCCAAGTTGCTGCGAACGGTGCCAAATCGACTTTCCACAGTCTTCGTATACACTCTCTTCTACGCCTACTATATTGTTTTCACTGCTTGCTGGACGTGATCTATTCTGTCGAATATTATCCAATAATTAATGCTGGGTCTCATGGTGGGAGATAGTGTTGCGAATAGTACGCTCAGTAGGACGATTATGATAAACATAAGCTGAGCGAAGCACAAGAAACACATTCTTTAGAGAATATGAATTTTCTTAATCAAAATGCCAAACAATACTGAAAAAAATCTGATCAGTGAAAAAAATACTATAGAAAAAAGTATCTCTATTTGGATCACCCGTTCTTATGTTACGTAATGCTATGTTTAATTTTCACCCTTTTTCTATTTTCACATCACATAACGAAAGTTGATAACGCCTGCAAACAACTCAAGTTTTTTAATTCCTATAGTTGCAAAATAAAACAAAAATTTTCAACGCTCCCAACTCCAAATTATAACAGCGTTTTCGCACCTCATTCGCAATCACATTAATATGAATTTAAATGACATTTAAAAACAATAAAATAGTCGCGCATTATATTGAAACAAATTTGCCATTATTATGAAGTCATATCTCACTTTTATTGCCGACATACTTACCGGCCACATTTCAAGAGCCTGCCACACTGCCACAGCCGGCACGCATTTGGCTTTTATCGCACAGCCAGTGAATTATAGCCTAGGAAAAGAGCACATTATTTATGCATCAGCATTTATCAAAATTAAGTGAACAGCAACTCAGCACTTGAAGAAAAAGAAAAAAAAGATTAATACACAGAGGAAAGCAAAAACACAAACACAGCAGAAACTGTCGGCATATACGCCTAAGGAATTATAAAATCAACTCGTAAATAAATAAAACCAAAATGCCTAATTTTATTACCACAATAATGTGCGCCAGCAACAACAACATTACAGTTAACAAGTGCAAAAGGAGTAGAGCGGCAGCGATTTGGAGCAGCTTAAAGGCCAAATCCCATTATCACTGCCATAATCAATCTTAAATAAATGCGCTCAGCAACACAAGCACCTACATTTAGGTTTTTATATATACTTACATGCGTATGGTACATATATATGTGTGTATAGCTAACTGTTTCCATATGCAAATAGTCAAAACGAGGCCAATAATTCCCTGGCGCAGCCACCAAGGCCACACCGTGCCGCAGCGCTTAATAAACTCTGGCAAGCACCAGCTTAATACAAAGTTGACAGACACAAGGCAAAGAGACTGTTGCCGCAACAACTAAGTAATCAGCAAACGAGTATTTAACTCAAGACAACAAGTACACGCCGAAACACAGTCCAAAGGAAGTTATGTTAACAACCAACGCTGCGAAATCGCTAACAAGTGCCGGCGCTTGTACTGCGCGCCGCGTGACTAGGCACTGCTGGCTGAACATTATTCACCCGAAAACAAGCGAAAATAAAAACAGACGCGCAACGCCTACAACAACGCGCAACACAAAAGCAATTTAAATATTTATAACGGCGCTTCAAGTCAAGTAAGAATGTACGCGCTTGTGTAAATGGAATGAAGAGGAGTTGGAGGGTAGGAAATTTCTAAGAAAATAATAAATAAATCGCAATCGAAACAACTGCGGAACGCAAACAGAAAGAAATAAAATAACAACTTCAAAGCAGATAAGCGACCTAGGCGCGCCGTTACGTATACGCCATGTATCACTCACGCGCTATACATACGCCGAAAACAGACAGAGAACAGCACTGGGGCGTTTACGCATTGCTTAATGTGCGGAAGCAGCGTGAAATCAGATTACGCACGGCGCTGAAACCACAAAAGCCGCCGCAGGCTCTAGCAGGCCCCTCGCCTGCCAGCAGTTGGGCGCGGAAATGCGCAAACAATCAGAATATAATTTCGTTTAACGCGCCAGTTCTATTTTCGCATGGTTTTAATAGCATTTCTGTTTACCAACGCTTTAAGCGCGCATAATTTGCCAGCCAAGTAGTTAAGCGTTGCGGCTTTGCTTCAGCCGTCGCCGTCAGCCAGTCAGTGAAGCGCACGCATGCCCGCCAACGCGTGCGTCTGCTCTGTGTGCGGCGTACATGTTGCGCCAGTCGGCGCTTTCGATTACATTTATTTCTCGCGGCTTTCGCAACTTTTTATGTGTCACATAAATGAGCGCGAACGCCGCTTTAGAAAAGCATGAAAAAATGCTAAAGTGATAAAAGAAACTTGCAAATTGTTTGTTACCAAGCGCAGACAAAGTTGTTAGGCTACATTGGCGGCATAAACAATTACACTTGCGTTCAATGTTTTTTTTTTTATATTTTTGCTAGCTTATACATAAACATTTATGGCATGAAAACAAAGCACTAAGCGCTAAGACAAATGATGAGAGTTACATAGCGATGTATATAACGCTAAATAATGAAGGTTACTTATACATATTGCTTGGTGGTAAGCACGTGCAGAGTGTCAGGTGCAGTTGTAAACAGAGTTAATCAGCTATACTGTAAACAAAGCTACAAAATCCGAGAATGGCAAATGATTTATTGAATTTTCGAGCGAACTTTGGCCATTTGAGAAAGCAGATTAAGTTTATAAAGTATCAATTTCCACAAAAATCGCGAACAGAAAATGGAATGTAACTGTTATAAGTATGTATGTATGTATTTTCGTATCTTCACATCTTAAACAGTTTCATAACCTGTTCATT
Source organism: Bactrocera dorsalis (assembly GCF_023373825.1). NCBI lineage: Eukaryota > Metazoa > Arthropoda > Insecta > Diptera > Tephritidae > Bactrocera > Bactrocera dorsalis. Next base: position 101,013,645 of record NC_064303.1, read on the forward strand.
TATTTATTAAATAACAGTCACTTCAAGTCGTTTGCATGCCTGCTATTTTAGGATTTGGAATTCAATAGCAACATATAAACTAAAATTAAGACTAAGCAAGAATCTTGAGCATTATAATTTATAAATTACAATGGATCAGAAAACTTTTTCTTCCCTTCGTACTTTGAGAAAGTCATTCACCATTTCCGTCCTGTTATATACATATGTTGCAGACGCATGGACGATGACAACATCTGATGAGTCGTGAGCGATGAGCTGTTTGAGACTTGCGACGACATTGACATAGTTAAGTGAATTAAGAGGCAGGGACTACACTGACTAGGTCACGTTGTCTAAATGGATTAAAATACTACAGCTCTGAGAGTATTGGAGCAAGTAGCCACCGGAAAGACTTTGAAAATTGGTTGATAGAGACCTCTGAGAAACCATATCCAAATATTTATGAGCTCTTAGTTGCAACAGGAAGGTGGTAAGCCTTACAGTTTTCTTTTTTTTTTCTTATTACCAAATAGAAAAGTTCAAATTCCCCTCGAACTACATTTGTTACTAGAAAAAATATCTCGTTTTATACTTTTTGTAGACAATTGAAAGCATTGCAAAAGGGTCTTTAATGAGCTTTCCGCAACAATTTCCACTTAAAAATATTAACTCAAGTTTAGTTTTGTTATATTATGGCAAATTCTCCTTTTTTTACGAAGTTTGAAATTCAATGAATAAAGAAATTATATTAAATAACAAAACTTGCGGTTTTGTTGGAAATTTGCTGCTCTACAAAAAAGGTTTTAAGTTCTTTCGATTAAGTTAAGTGCTTAAGAAACAACCACATTCAAATATCAGCAAAAAAATACGTAAAGATGTAAAGGAGGAAAAAAACAATTTTTAGAACCACCCTAATATATGCATAATTTTATTTTATTTTTATTTATTTCTTTTTTGTGTAATTTTTATGTTTGGAACCACCCTAATATATGCATAGTTATATTATTTTTTATTTCTTTCTATTTTGTTTTATTTTTATTTTTTTTTTAATTTTTCTTTAATTATTTTTTTAATATATTTTTTTTAATTATTATTTTTTTATTTATTTATTTTTATTTTATTCGAAACTCCCTTGAAATTCCATTTTTACCCTTAAAACCTCTCTATTCTCAATTTAAACCGTACTTAAATCATACTACTTTTCCCATGTATATGATATAGTATTATTAATTTTTGTGTCTTTTGCATTAAGCAAATGCAACCACAGCCTTGAATGACCAATAATCTAATACTAAACCATTCAAACTACCAAAAAGTCTGAATAATTTCTTTCATAAACAAAATTCTGTAAAAGTTATACACTGTTAAATTTATGCAACAAATCTACTGAGCAAACCTTATATATACACCGTGACGTATGAGCAACACAGAATTTATAAAGCACTTGAATAAATTCTGTGTTGCTCATACGCCTCTGCGTATAAAGCAGTGAATAAATTTTGTGTTGCTCATACGTCACGGTGTACATACGAGATTTGTACAAACAGTGCGGCGAATTTTGTAATTCCGATGTATTCGATTTTTGATTGTTTTCCTGCATTGTGTTGGTACTCATATACCCTAATTGTGCTGACAAGATCGAATATTTGGAATTTTTAGTTGATTTTTGACAACTTTTTGCTAGGGTGCGTTTTGGTTTGTCTTCGATTATTGTGACAAGATTGCTCACTTTCGAACACAAACAGCGTCGCGTTGAGATTATTCAGGAAATGTTGAGCTCAGTAAGTGACGTCTAAAACCTGCTCTAGAGGTTCACAATTGGTAAGGAATGATGGGTTTATTGTTATAACATGGAAGCCAAACCGCAAACACATCAATGGAAGCTGGCACAAGACATTAAAGGTACCGCAGATAGCGTATTCCCCAGATCTGGGCCTGCTGTGATGAAAACGGCATCGAATAAGGAGCTAAGCAAAATTACAGAAAATATTTTTTAAGTGTTTTGAGACAAAAGTACAACATATCTGAGGTGATTATTTTGATAAAGATAAAATGGATATTCATAAATAAATAAACACTTTCTTAAGAAATACAAAAATCTCGCCACTTTTTCAACAAACCTCATATACATTGAAGAAAAAACGTTGGTTCCGAAAGCTATTCGATATTCATATCATGCAGTTCGGGCAAAGCCTACGTTTGCTTACGACGGTATGAAGTTGTTGCTGAACTTGTGAAATAAATTCTTAACACAAAGCTTACATATTTCGAAATTTTTTTAAACAAACTGATTCTACAGGCATCTTAAGTTATTTTTAGAGCCTAGAGAGGGTATATTAAGTTCGCCAAGAAGTTAGAAACACCAAATAGAAAATGTAGGAGACTCTTAAGAGTATATATATAAATTATCGTCTAGACGAATTGAGTCGGTTTAGACATAACCGTCCGCCTGTCCATCTGCATATACGAAAACTAATTCCTCAGTTGTTGAGATATTGGTCTGAACCTGAGAATTGTATTTTAGCTTCGATGCAGCCGAGATTAATGCTTTTTTTTGTTTCTTTTTCCTTCGACTTGTTTTCTCCTAACAGTGATTTCTTAGCATTAGTGAAACTTATTTCACCAGTGTGTTTTGCAATGTTTTTTGTGGTCTCACCTATTACCTATGATATGTTGTGTGAATAAACAAAATGTAATTTACAAAATTTGTTTATTAAGAAAAAGGGCTTTGAGGCTTAAGGGCATGGAGTTTTCATTAAACACAAGTAATTTGCAAGCCCAAAACAAACAAATAAATACATGTATATACTATTTTAATATTTTAAAAATTTATGTTTCATTAACTTCATTAAAAAGTTGTTTTAGCTTGTTGCTTCATATTATTTCACAACTAGCGGCAACTAGCGAAAACATAAAAACATTTTGTTAACCAAAACAAACAAACTGTATTAAGCAAATATTTTTGTTTTTATTTTTTATGATCTCTTTACTATTAAATAACGCAATACTTAAACACCAATTGTGTATTTTTATTGCTAAGCAATTATTGCGCTTGCCAGTAGCTCTCATTTTGTGGCTGTGTTAAGCCGCTTTGCAGCAATTAAAAGCCATTTATTACTCTTGCTTTATATTGCTGCATAAATTGCTACTTTTTTGCGCTAGCTGGTGAATTTTTTTCACATGTTTTGCTTGCATACATTAATTGCCGCTATTGGCGCTAGAAGCAGCTGGCGATAGAAGACAATAACAGCATGGCGACGCTGTGCAAAAATTAACAAAGCGTTGAAATAAAATTGCAGCTTTTTTTAAAGAGATTATTAGCAAAAATTGTGTGTACTATATGTTTGTATGTATAAAATTCATGTTTATGTATCTATTTCCATGTCTGGTGGGTATATCCGCTACAAATGTATTTATAAAGCATTTCATAGAGCACAGAAATACCAGCAGATTTTTTTTCCTCAGCTTGTATGGGCGCGCAACTTCTCATAAAATATTCAAAACTAAAACTTTTTTCGATAAATACTTTGTCAAATGCATATATCTACGCTAGCATTTATTCGCTCACTGCCGTGTTGATTTTTTTTTTTTTTTTGCGTTTTTGATACTTTATGACCCAATTTAACGCCATGCAAATTTTATGAGTCGCCTCGATTAACCCTTGCACAATAACTTTTGTAATGCAATTAAGTTTTTATGCTTTGGCACGAAAGTTTAATTTAAACGGCGCGTATTTAATTTAGTTAATGCACCACGCAGCGGCATTTCGGCAGCGCGCGCTGTGTATGTGGCACATAGAAATTTCCATGCGCTTGCCGTATTTGAGGTCGCAGCTTGAAGGAAACTCAAACTCATTCCTTCATCATAAAAAATTCCCATTTAACAAACATTTTTGGTGAGTACGTCTCAGCTTTAACATCACCGAAAGTAGCTTTATAAGCAATGATTCGGCAAATATTTAGTTTGCTGCCTTATCTCCTTAGGCAGCGCACATTCACGCACCTCCATCCCACAAAACTCACCCATACCACCTCGCGCTGTCAGAGAACGCGCTCTGAAGCGCACATTAATACCGCTTGACCGCTTGCTTAACAGCCAACAACACGCCTTTCACCACAAGTCCCTGCTACAAGACTGTCAAGCTGCCAAGCAACCGACCTTGCCGCCACACGGCCATCCATCTCAACGTCCGCGCGACAGTTAGGCCGCCAGTTGCTCCAAGCATATTACTGCGAGCAATCATAATTTGTTTCCTTATTTATAGCTGGCTTCATTTCGGTGCCACCACAACTTCTTTATACACTTTGTTTACTCGTTACTCATTTGCTGTTGCGTTGTTGTTCTTGTTACTATGCCTCCGCCTACCGTTTACCGCTACTTGTTTACGCGCTTGTTTGTGCAGTAAACTGTTAAATAAATGACAACACTTGAGGCCGTAGCTGTAGTGCAGGCAGCAGCAGCTCAAGGCAGCCTGGCGTCCTTCAAGCAACTGTGTGCGGGTGAAGGCTTTTGGACAGCACTCAAAGCGGTCGGTCGGTTGGCAGTCAGCGCGTTTCGGAAATTGCCAGCACGCGTTCGCAGTACGAGCGCACATAATATGCTGTGTCCTCGTGCACATCTTATGAATAATATGCTCATACCTTCACGATTAACGGCCACGTCGCCAGCGCCAGCATCAGCGCTCAAGTGTTCGGTGTGTTTTGTGGCTCAGCTTTGGTGCGGACGTGGCCATCAGCAGGTCAAAGTTTTAGTTGGCGGCCATGCGCTGGCCAAGCAAACTTTGCTGCTACGCAGAACGTTGTTGTTTGTCGCGTGGCGCCGGTCCCCGGCACGCTTAGCGGCTCCGTTACTAGCTTGACATTGTGAAAAGTTTATCTAGCGCACACTCTTACTTGCTATTACCTTTTCAGAACCATTTATCTATATTATTCATAATATTTGCTTGGTATTTGTTTCGTATTTGCAGCGAGTTGTTTGCTCAATGGGATTGCAGTGTTTAGCAAAATCAGAAACTAGCAAAAATCGTTGCTGAGTTCTGATATCATTTCCAGCACACCGCGCGCAATGAGCTCATCAAAGCAACAACAACCGCGCGTTGCCTCCAGCACAGCGGCAGAATGCAATCAAACTTTTCGAATTGGCCATTTACTGCCTTTCGTGCGATTGCATTGCAGCAAACGTGCAACTTTTATAGTCCACAAAACGACAACAAAAGCACTCAAGAGATATCATGTTTAATGTGTTTATTATTCTTTCGAAGCCATAAACCGACGACGACGCGCAGTACATTGCAAGAAGCTATAAGGGTGGAAGTCGTGTAATTTATTGTCGAAGTGGGTTGAGTGTGTTATTGCCACTTGTTGGGTGAGTGATGCTCGAAAAAATAGAGTGGCAACAGAGTTTATTGAAATTATTGAAAAAATTTCGGCTGCCAGTGAAGTTTCTTACGTTTCGCCACTGTCTGTATAAACTATAGCTTACGTGAGTAGCTTAGACTGGTAGGCATGAACTTTATTTGGTTTAATTAGACATCGAAATCAATTTCCAAACAGATCGCTTTAAAGTCATCGGTTTATTTAAGTGGTGTTGTGAATTTCTTATCACATTCTAGTATATTTGAAAAAATTTCGGCTGCCAGTGAAGTTTCTTGCGTTTCGCCACTGTCTGTATAAACTATAGCTTACGTGAGTAGCTTAGACTGGTAGGCATGAACTTTATTTGGTTTAATTAGACATCGAAATCAATTTCCAAACAGATCGCTTTAAAGTCATCGGTTTATTTAAGTGGTGTTGTGAATTTCTTATCACATTCTAGTATATTTGTGATTAACTTTTTGGCTAAGCACGGAACGAAAGTTATCACTCAGGCACTCTAAATGACAGAAGTAGCTCACTGTGCCCTTTTTCTGTTCCTAAAACTGAAAAAACACACTAAGAATCCATGCTCTAAATATGGCATACAAAAATGTCCAGCCAAACTTTTAGCATCATAAACGAAGAGCTTACGAACATTTAAATAGGTTATACTACTTAATCTAGAAAAAAAAATTAACGAATTTGTTTTACTTATAGTTTGTATTGGCCTCTCCGGGTCAAGCATGAACTTGATTATATTTCGCAGAGCACTTTTCGGTGGTTATAGATTTATCTACAAACATCTCGCTGCTCTTTCATTGTCCCAAACCTTACAAACTGACTGGCGTCGTCGACTTCCTACATCTAGTATTCATCAGCCGCTTTGTTGCCTTGTAAGAACTTCATAACTTACTGATATCGAAGCCGATTTTATTCTTAGTCCGTGATAGAGCCTCTATCGACTAATCGCATATGGCCACTAGTATTGGTTTGGTGGTCTTTTTGGATTTCTCTTCTCTTAGTCAGCCGCCAGTTATTTATATCAGTTATAAACTTGTTTTGCAGCTTGATGCATCTCAGGAGTTTTTCGCATGGCTCCTCTAGTAAGTGAATCCAAATGCGAGCATGAGGCTTCCTTGGTATATTTTTGGCAGGTATATGCTTTAATTTGGTGCCAACAAAAGTCTCATTTAAGCGACACTACTTGTTAAGAGTGGCTATAGGAGTTTCAACTGCACACGGTCCAATCGGGATTTAAGCAGTAAGATAAAAGACTTTGAGGTGATTCTGTCTCATATTCTTTCAAATAAAACTTAATTTTTACTGTTGTCAGCTGCACAAGCTGTTTGAAAAGATATGAGACAGAATCATCTCAAAGCCCTATTTTTGTCAGATCGAGCAAAAGCTTTTCGAATCTCAAACCTTTGGACGCTTTGCCGATAGCTAATATATAATTATAGGAGTTTTTCGTCTGGTTTCACAAGGCCTGAACATCCTGAACTTAAAATATAAGAAATAAAAGCAGACCTTATTTGTGCATTTCATGCCCGTGTAACTCTCAAGAGTTTTGAATGAGCCAAACTACGGATGGAGACGCGGCGAATTTTCGAGTTAGCTACAAACTCTAATCGACCTCTATCTCCACCCAACTCTTTTGTATTGTGCTCGGTGTTAAGGATTTTTGTTCTATGACAGCCACTCATAAGCTTTTTCTGCCCAGATCACAAAAACGTCTTGCTTTGTTGCACTATTTTACTCTCCTCTCACTATTACTCCTTACTCGGGCTTTTTGGGTAGAGCTCTTGTCGCTTCTTCAGTCAGCGAATCTTTTTGTAGGACTGCTTTCTATATCGGCTTTCTGGCGAAGTTTTGATTGTTATATTTTCAGGAATCTTTCATACTCTCCACTTTGGTGCTTTTCCTGCTAGATTTCCCCTTCGTCAACTGAGGTGGTTATTCACCCTTTAGAATTATTACAAAACTATTGCAAAATCTAAAATGAAATCAGAAAATAATTTCACAGCTTACGCCATGCGTTTAAATGCCAAATTTAAGGGCATCCTTAACTGCTTTCATTCACAAAGCTGCCAAATCGCTTCAAAATAGTTAATCAGATTTCAAAATTAACATTCACTCACCTCACAAAAGCCTAATTTTAGCATAATAATACTTGCAACAAAAGGTTAATCTCAAATCAATGCCGAATTACACTTCAAGGATTTATCAAGGAATTTAATCCGCTTAAACTTTAACAAATGTTGCACTTAGCAGCAAAGCCAAATTTAATTAGACCCACTGCCATTGAAAGCAAAAGTGCCACGTTTCATATCACACCCCCGCAAGTTGTGTGTAATCGGCTTCGCAGCAGTCGATAGCAAATCCGATCGTATCATTGTTGTAAGAAAATCAATACAAATGAGTTTAAGCGAACACACAAAGTGAAATCCAGCAACGAAGATGGCGTGTGTTAAGACAAAAGAAATGGAGGAACATAAAAAATGTGTGGGAAAAGTGCGAGTAAATCTCAAATTCGGAGACATTGTCTAAAGCGCGCACCAACTGCTGATTTGCGATTAGATGCCGTGATAGGCGGGCGAGGTGCGAGCAAGGGCGCTGATAAAAAGGAAAAGGTCGCCAAAGGAAAACAAAAGTAAAGCGCAATGGACCATGTCAGCGGCAAATAAAAGCAGCTAATGTTGGGTAAGAAGTGCGGTAAGGAACGCCAGTGACACAGCTGTTGCGGACCAAGTACACTATGCGGCACTTGGCGGCTTTCGTTTTGTTTACTACACGTCTCCACATAGATAGCAGTGCGAGAGCATGTGTATACATACATAAGGACAGTGAAAATACTAGTCTGTGCTTGCCACAGAGTGCTTGAAATGTATTAAAGCTGTATGTGTGTGTGCCTTTTCGCCATTGCCTTCAGTTTCATGTTCGCGTGTCAGCTCAGCGTTCGCCGTCTAAAGCATAATGGTTGATAATTTGCGTGTATTAGCACAGCTCGAGGCAGCACAAAGCTGCGGAATTCAACAAATTTGAAAATTCCAAAATAAAAATGGCAGTTCAGTGCAAATTTTTTTCTTTTGCTTGAATATTTTTGCGGACCACTGACTTGTTAGTGTGTATTTGTAGACTTCTTTGTAAGACTATTTTTATTTCGTGTTATTATTTGAGTTTTTTTCTCTCAAATTGCGCTTTAATTTAAATTGTTTCCCCTCCTTTTTAGTTGTGACCCTTGAAAGACCTTATTATTGCTTGACACGCGCTTTTAATGTCCGCAGCATCACACAGCGCCGCCCAACCACTTGCCAGCCATTGTCAGTCGGTGCTTCAATGTAATAATGCTAATAAGTTAAATTAATAAAATGCGGTCTGAAAGCACAACGGAAATTTCTGACAGCAATGAAATTTGTTGTTTTGGTGTTTGAGTGGAAAAAATCTGTATTTAAAGCTGTCAAAATGGTAAAGAGCGTCTTGAAGTCAATGAACTGAAAATTTTACTGCTGGCGAGTTGAGTCTAAAACATTATGACAATTAATAATATGGCAATATTTCATGTTGTAATTATTAACGTTTTCCTTTTCCAGCTGAAATTTTATATTATTTTTCTAAAGACATTCGCTATTATGGCCAACATCTTATATTGTATGTAAATATTTTCAGTTGTTATTTGTAGTTGGCAGTCCTTATTTTATTTTTACCGAACTCAGAAAGTTCATACTATTGGTACTTGAAGTTACTTAGTCACTAAAGTTACCTTACTATCCACTCATATCAGACTGTTTTTGTTCTGTCAGCTCATATTTTAGTTTTCAGTCTAAACGAGCGTGCAACATCAAAAGCCAGGTTACGAAACCTTATCCGCTGAACCTAACCTACTTCCAACTCAAGACTCTCTCATGAACCCTCTTGATTAAGTATAACTTCGTCTAGTGCAAGACATTTAAGTCTCGAATATCGTACGGACGCGTAATCTGTTCTATACTACAATGGGCAAAAACTTCAGCGAACGCTTATTCGTGGAACTATTTATTTCTTTTAGGTTGATATGACTCTCAGTGACATCTGTGGCTATATCACATCAAAATAATCATTAGTGTTTAGTATACGCATCTCTTTCTGAAGTACATAAAGGGCATTCGGCGATTTTTACGATTTTTCAATAAAACGTTTTATGTGGTCTTTATTTGCCATCATGATTGATAAACCTTTTAGAATTATTTTCGCTTTATCTAAAGTTTACTCTAGGCGCTTCTTATTAATATATATTATAACTTTGAGTCCAGTATTACTCCCAGATAATTTAGTTGTGCCTGTGATTGAATCTCATACGTTCCTATGCTCTGAGATATACAATATTTTCTTTCATTTTCCTAATATTTATGTGCAAGACTTGCTCGTATCTTGTATTTTGTACTCAGCCAGTTCCGAACTAATTGAGGAGAACCATTAGGGCATCCGCGTATGCACTCATTGTAATTGTTCCGGAGGCCAGCTAGGTGTTTGGCCACTGCTACCACTATGAGTTCTTCCGCGTATGCGATTAATTTCACGGCTTTTGCTTGGAGTTTTCTTCGCACGCCATCATAGAATAGGTTCTATAGAAGTAGTCCTAAAATTGAGTCTTGCGGTATATGCGGTACAAGAGTAACTCTTGGTGCCTTTATTAGCCATTCAGTTTAGTCCTCTATTTTGAAAATATGTGATAAAAATTATTGCAAGATATTGAGCAGCGCACATTTCATGCAGACCCGTGTCTATGTTTGGTTAACAGAATATTCTCATCGATTTGTCGTCGTTCTTCTATTGATATAGAGGAAGGACATTAGACCTAAATCTAACCTTTAATTTTTAGCAGATAATATATAATTTGAATTTGCCACAGGTGTAATTTTTAGCGAAGTGAGCTTAAACTCCTTCTCTCTAACATATAAGATTTCCAGTAGCAACAGGAAACCAACATCTGAGTAAATTTACCCTCTAGGTGTCTAAAGCCAATAAATAGCGAAAGTCCATTTTTGTTTTGAAAGTGCAACGTTCGTTCACTTTTCATCAGTTGAAAATGGAAAAACGATATAACAGAAACCACTCATATAAATAGAATCAAAATTTGAGTTTCGGTTATAAAATGGTTACATATGGGGAAGCTGAAAAATTTATGCTACATACCAGTGTATGTAATATGATGAAGTGAATTATAAGCAATAAAAAACTCAATTTCGATTTTTTGTATTTTATGTGTTGTTTTGTATTTTAAGTGCCGATATGTATATTCCCTATGGAACAAAAAGGCCGATCTTAAGGTATAGCCATCATATTATAGTCCTTATACGTACATAAACAGCAAAATTTGTCGATCTAGTAATTATATAATAAATCCACCAAAGAAAATAAATAAAATTATTAATGCAACTTTTAAGGTAATTTTAACCTTTATTCAAAATCATTTACACTTCAAGGAAATTTAGGCCACGGCAGAGCAGGTACTGGTCGCATATAACCAAAGACTTTCGCCTAATGATCAAAATGTCTTCAGAACTCAACAGCACACCCAAAATCCCTAAATTGTATAGAAAAACGACCGCTGTCAATGGTGGCACGGCCAATGGCATCTTCAATATTTCACTTTCGCTTTGTTCGGGCAAAATCTTCAAAAATGACATTGATCGAAAGTGGCAGCGATGACGGAATGGCGCTTACATGCCAAAGACCAGCAAACGTAGTTCGCACGACACCATTAAATTATGCGGAGTTGTCGGTGAAGGAAAAAGTGGAGGCGCAACAGCCAGCTGGTCGACCATTTCACACTTGCATGGAACACCGCGCACAACTACAACTCGGCGCTGCTGCCACAGCTGCCACCACGTTTGTTGGCAATTTATGTAAATCACACACTTTTGCGTGCGCTTACGTCCCACCGCGGCTCATTTACATATATATATGTATATATGTTGAGAATTTTATAAACAAAAGCAACGAAAAGGAAAAGGAAAACATGGCAACAACAACAGCGCTTAGTTAGAAGCAACATTGAAAAATAGTTGAAAAATGCAAAGTGAAACGCAAAATTCGGTTCGGAATGCGAAAGCGCGCTGCGTGGGAAATTAAGTTTATGCATGATGTCCCTCAAAGTAAAAAAAAAAATCTTCAAAAAAAGTGTCTAGCATTAGCATTAGCTATGCTGAAAAATCGATGCATAACTTATGCGCAAAATGTGGGGAGAAGTTGGCAAATCAAGCTTTTGTTGCAATCGCTGTTGAAAAATTGTGGCTGACTATGTGGAAAGGAAAGTGAAAAATGTTCAAGCGCATAGTTCAATTTATGCATAACGGTATATGTAACAGTTTATGCAGCGCGCTTATTTGGTAGGGATTTAGTTACCACCGCTTTGCTTGTTTTTGTTATTTTTTTTTTTGAAAAATTACATAGAAATGCGTGGCTTCAATAGCAGCCTTTTGTTGAAGCGCGTTGCTGCCGCATGCCACGCCAATGAACTGCAACAAATGTTTCGTGAAATTGATGTCACAGCGCTTAGTAATAGCCTTAGTGTGTTTGTGTTGCAGCCAACATCAATATTTACATGCGGCTTGCAATCAACGCAACTGTGTAACGGTAATGCATACCTACTTTAGTTGTTTTGCTTTTCGAAAGCGCTTCAAATTGTTGTGAGCGACGCAATATTGTTGAGAACTTAGTGTCAAAATATATAAAATGTAAAAATCTGTTCGCAATTTGAAAAAGCGTCTGGGATTTAGAGGTGCTCATTGTTTTGTTCAAAATTGAAAACTTTAAATGCTATTATTTTGGGTTTCGTTGTCAGATTTAAACACAATTTAAGTTCGAATAAAGTTTTGACAACGAAATAGGGCTTAAACCTTCATTTTGCTTAAAGTTTTCAATAAAAGTTTTGTGGAATTCGAGGATTTTGAGAATTATTGCGAATAATATTAAAAATTATAGCCTACATTTTGGCGCAATTATAATATAAGTGACGTTGGTAGACACCGGGGGAAGCAGGGGAAGAGGAAGACCTGTACTACGTTAGAAAGACCACGTAGAGAAGATGTTGGCGCCAAGCAGGGAAAACGAATTTGGGTTAGGTCGCCGAAATAACAGTCCCGGCGGTAGTCGGCAGAAATTGAGACCGGGACAAAGAAACGTTGTTGCCAACATATCTACAAGACAATCGTCCGGTTATAGGAGCATCAAGAGATCACTGCTTAATTACATCAACGACATCGAACAGTACGCCGACCAAACTATGGCCTCACCCCACTTCAGAAATGAACTGACCGCTATTTTAAATGGAGACTTTAAAACCCGTCACTATCTCCTTCCCAATGAACGGCATATTTGGAGTCAAACCACCACCCGCTGCGGACGAAGGACTTGATTTGTCACGAAAATCTAGTATGGCCCTTATAAAACTTGGTTCTGGATTCTACACCAGGTTGAACTCCTACTTATCCGCAATCGGTTTTCAATAAGAACGCTACAAAAATAAAATAAAACGAAAACGATATGGAATATCAATGAAATTCTTCATTCATATGACAGTATATCTGATGTCATTATGTAAGGAACTCGACACGTTTGCAGAAGTCCAGAAGCTAAACGCAATTTTTGACGGTTTTCAAGCATAAATCGGCTGCTGAAATTTCACGGTCGATATTCGTACGAAGTTCATCAGTCATCGCTGGCTTGTTGGCATAGACCATATGCCTGACGTAGCCCCACAGGAAATATTCTAACGGCGTCAAAACGCACGACTGAGGCGGCCAATTGACAAAATTTGATTTTCAATAAAGGGATTGTGACATTCGCTGTATGGCTTTGAGCGCTAACGATTCCCATTTACAGTAGGAGTACGTGTGGATTGCTGCCTGACCAATAACACATTTTTTTTGCGTATTGACCAAGCCATTTAGCCAGAAATGAGCCTCATCGCTGAAGATGATTTTTCGATGAAAATCTGGATCATTTCTAAAATGTTGCTCAGTCCAATTCACGAACTTACGACGATTCTGGTGGTAAAGCAGCTGCAGTTCTAGTGTCAATTTGAGCTTGTAAGGATCAAGAGCAAGATCTGTTCACCACAACGAAGGAAAACTTTGTACAGTACCCCTGGATTCAAATTTTTCCACCATACGCTCAACCGTTGATCTGACAGGACGCTTATAACGAATATAAATTGGACGTAGCACTCTTGAAGTTAAGGCCGCTGACTCCAAATTTTGGTAACAAATTTTTATAATTTCGACTCGTTGTTGGATCGTATATCTCTCCGTAATGAAATGACAAACCTTACTGAAGTCAAATGCCAAAAGAGCGAAAAAAATATGGCGTCCCTATTGAAAAACCCATTAGTAGAAAAGTATGCAACCAAACAGATAAATATTTAAAAATCAGTCCAATAAAACTCAAATCGTACCAAATCAAATTAAAGATCAAATGTAATTAAGTAAAAGCAGCAATAAAGAAGACATTAAAGCAACAAATCAGTTTGCAAATTGAAAAGTAAACAACAACAAGCAAGTGCTTACGCCACGAGACAAGTGTTGGCACGGCAGACAGGCATGCAGACAACCGGCAAAACAGCGCACCAACGACAATAGAAGACACTACACAGACAAATGTATGTATGCTGGTATGTCAGCAGAAACCGGAGGCGAGTGTATGTGGTGTGTAAGTGGGTGAAGATCGCTGTGCGACCGAAACATGCCCAGTATGCCAGCCTGTTGGCGTAGAAACATGTGTTGTCAAATAAACGGACGACTTAACAACTGTTGCGAAACAACAAAAACAACTGTGAAATGTACAAAGTACAACAAGGAGCATATAGCACGTACACCTGCCGCACACACACACACACAGACAGGTACACACATCTGGTTCAGTTACTTTGTAGCATTTGCGGGCAAAACTTGGCTAGTTTTCACATACAATATTGTTTACCTACCACCAGAGCTAGAGCTAGAAATGTGTGTCCGTATGTACGTGTGTTGGTGCAGAAAGTTAACCAACACAATTACGCCTGAGGTGCGCCATGAACATTGTTGGCGGTTGCAGAAAACAAATTATCAAATTACCACGTGTAAAATTTGTTAAGAAATAGCTGTGCGCATGTTGCAACTTGAATATTTGTTTGGAATTAACAAATTTTATATGCCAGAAAATAGCAGAGGATTTTCATTACTTTGTATTTTCAATAATATAGATCTGAAAAAAGTGTGAGTGGCTTTTGTCATGGCAAAACTCTACAGCACCAGATCATACATATATATGCGGCAGTTACAGTGGGACCTAAAAGCCTAGCTGTATTTGAGTCGTTAATAAATATAACTTGCTTCCTATAGGCCTGACTGCTATTCAGCATTATACCATATCGCATTAGCAAGCTCCGTGAATTCTCAGATCAGAAAAGCTAGCTCGAAAAGACTGACTTAAGGGTTTACATGGGTTTCCTCGGTTAAACACAGCCTTTTTTAAGCAATTTTTTCTTATATAAAAAATGAAATATTTTATTAGAATTTTTATTGTTACAAACGAACTCCATTAACAAAGAAATTCTGAAATTTTTGAAAAAAAAAAATTTTTTTAACTCGGCCATTGCGACGACAGTTCCGGTAACCTCTCGAAGGAAAGATGTGCCCGCGTTGGCGCGATAACTCTTTATAGGCTTATATAAAGTAAAAAAAAATACGTGTTTTAGTTAAAACCTTAACTTAGAACTTGGACGAAGGAAAAAAACTGAAAAATGGATTTTTTGAAGGCATTTTAACAAAAAAAATTACGATTTCAGTGAAAATTCACGACTTTTTCTTTTAAGTAGTTGTAAGTGAAAATAAAAATTCTGCGTCCAGGTGTTTAAGAACTGAACTTGAAAGACCTGTGTAAAATTTCACGAAGATCGATTGAGCAGTTCTCGAAAAAATCTTCCCAATCGACTTCAAAAATACAGTTTTGAGAAAAACGCGGTACAACTGCGGCGCACATAACCTAGCGCACAAGTTCTCAAGGCTGTATCTATATATATAAACTATTACTCTGATCAACTTTAGGAAAATTTAGGAAAATATTCTAGTGGTGTCGTAGATTTCACTAAGGCAATAAAAAAATCGATTTTTTAAACCCGTAAACCCATGTAATCCCTTAATGGTTGTAATGTATTTTCTCATCGGATTTAAATATCCAATTGCCTGACTTTTTCTTCTTACAACTGCATGGCAATCCAGGAGTATGTGCTTTGGTGTCTATACTCACTGAAGCAGTACTACAAACTGCCTTATTTTTTTTCTGGGAGCGATTCGTTTCTTAAGCCATTTTGTATCATATTATCTTAGAAGCAGTCACTTATTGCCAGTGGTATTTTTATTGACTCTTTCCATAGCTCTTCTCTTAAAGTGTGAGAGCTCACAGCGTGCCTTACTATAACATTTCTAATTCCGTCTGCCGTTTTTGAACCATTTGTATACAATTGCTTAATGCTCCTACGGAGGTACTCGTCAAGGGTGGTCTTCTCCCATACACTTTTGCTACCCAGTGAAACGTTGTATTTTTCTTCAATCTTCTACTATATTTCTAAGCACTCTCTTACCATGTCTTGATGACAACAGGGCTAAAATAGAACTTTCTGTTGCTATCCACACAATGGTGTGGAGCGAAATGAGGTCGGGAATCACCTCTAGTGCAGCGTTTGGGGTTTGATGAATACTAATGCCAGCCTCTGCAGTTTCGTAAACTCTCTCTCAATAGTTGTGATTGAGACTCTCGATGCCCATTATGTCCCTCCATATGTATGTGATCGCTATTTTTATATGCACCCAACCTAGTAGGCCAGGGCTGAAGTAAGAAACTATACAGAGAAGTGTCCGTAATCTACCAGTTTTGTACTGATTTACATCCAATGGATTTAGTTTCAAAGCAGTTATTGATATTTGTGATTTTTTTTTTTGAAATAATGGTAGAATTTTCCTCTAAAACTGTGGCTTTTTTTGGTTCTTTGTGGCAATAGCTCTCAAGCTTAAACAATAGACTTAAACTATTATTAAAGATCACATGTAAAATATAAATTTAAAATCGTCATCTGTTAACAATATTTTATAATTATCCTTAGATCTAGAGCTCAATAAAGTAAATAATTTTTTTTTTCTTAAATGCTTTCCCACCAAAAACTATTTTATTATTTCTTTAAATTTAATTTTCTCTAATAAACATAACATTTCAAACTGCATAGCTACAAAATAGTTTCTACAAAACGATCATTGAACCAAATGAGTAAAGTGCCAACATACCGTTATTTCACAAAATTTTATGAAAACTCGCGTGTTTTTAAGCACTTGTGTATCATGTCAGCTTGCCAAGCGTAGCAAGTTGTTTCAACTTGACTCTGCGCATTCCTGCGCTTGCAGATTTATCCAGCACTTAAACTTGATGCCCGTTATGTTGCTTGTTTCTATGGAGTTTGTTATCGTAATAACGCTTTGGAGAGTCATAACAAACAGAATGTATGTGTACAACTTTGTAGCTATGTAAGTATGTGTGTGCGTACATTTACATATGCAGCGCAATTTCGTATAACAAGTGGAGTTGCAGTAATTTAAGTAGTCGCATGTTGCATGTAAATTGCATACGTAAACTTGCAACAGCAGAGGACACACTCGAACTGTTATTTCTATCTGACAACATTTTAAGTGGAGTGCTTTGGAGTTGACTACATGTATAAATGTATGTATGAGTGTATATCTTTGAGTGTCTGTTTGTATGAGTGTGTTTGTATGAGACACCGATATGTTGATGGTTATGTTGGCTGGCGGATTTTCATAAAATTGCGCTTGGAATTTGCATATTTATAGCAGCGCAAGTTGCCTCAGTACGCTTATGGCGGCACAAGCGAGTCATTAAGGCTTAGCAATGTCAAAAATTGATATTGCCACTTTTGTAAGCGAAAACATGCCAACTTCTTTCCCCTACAACTTCTTTCTTTTGTTTCCACTTTTGTCGCTGGAAATTTTTCAACTTTCACTGAGGCATCAGCGAAGTCTTACTTTTGCGCTTAAATCGCATTTGCCGCTAAGCGCTGCTTTGCGTGCACCCAACGGCTTCTGGAGCAGCGGGGATTACACGCACGCAACGAAACACGCGCCAGCAATATCGCCTGCGCTGGAGTAAGCGTAAAAGCTTATCATGTCAAAATAAATTAATATTAGGCAGATACAGTTGCGAGTGCTGCTCAAGAGCAACTCAATGAAAATAAAAGCGGCAGCAGGCAACCGGAGTCTCGGGGTTCTCTTGTGTATAAATTGCGAAAAGCAGCTAAAAAGTGTGTGCTCGAATCGATTTACTTAAATATTACCTCCAGTATGTATATATATACATATGCGCGTGTGTGACACGACAGCCTCGCATGTGTGCTGAACTTTGTTACTCATACGCCCCGTGTTATGTTATCAGCCCGCAAGGCAAGCAAATCATGCCTATGTTGCGCAAGCAGTAAGCGAAACATGAAATTTTAGCATTTCAGTTGTTGTTGTTTTTTATTATGTTGCTGTTTTTTCTACTTTTTTTGTTTTATTTTTTCTGCTTTTTTTCTTTTATTTTTCTTTTATTTTTCTTTTTTTTCTGATTTTTTTTCTCTCCTGCGTTTTGTGTGCCAGTTCTATCCCGCCTTCCATTGCCAAGTTGATAGGTCTGCGCAAAAAAGTTGAAGTTCCCGTTATTTTGAGGTTGTATCCGCCAATTTGACATGCCTATGCATGTGTAAGTCTGTGTCGTTATGTATTTTTATTTGTTCGCTCGCATATTTATAAGTGATTTTTACGCGTATCTTCCGTTGTCTCTCGTTGTAAGCTGATACGCGTATCGATGTGTTGCTAGATGAATATATTTGCATGCGAATGTGTGCTATGGTGGCGCAATAACTGATATCGCGCACATTTGAACACTTCCCAGTAGGAATGCCGTTAAAGTGATGGAAAATTTAAAAGAATATATATATATACGAAAATTTGGATTGGTGCCAAAGGAATTCAAAAAAATGTTAGTGTATGTTATTTTTTGATTTATTTTAGACCATCTACAGTCACAAATAAGCAACGCGAAAGACTTACTTACTAAGAGAGATTGATTCAGACTTATATACCATTTAAGTGCGTTCCCATACAGAGACTTATATTAACCAGAAGTTTTCACGGCCTTACATCTCACCAGCGACTCTCAATCCTCCAATATTCCTTAAAATAACTTGTAAAAAGGATTACTATACTAAAACAACCACATGACATACAAAAATTATGGAGGAAACACTTTTCTAGCCTGCTGAATGGCAGTGAAAAATTAATACCTGGAATCTCCAATTGGCGCCAAATATCGAAAAGGAACCGCGTAAGCATTGTCTACGACAATAAAGAAGAAGAAGATTACATTAATTGCAGAACTTTGGAAATTTATATTTGAGCAGGGAGGTGTCTCTTAGTGAACTTTTCATATAAAATATGCTAACCACTTTCTTCCAGAGTTATTAAAAAGTAATTCATCACGACGTAATACTTGGATAGTGTTATCTATCTACATCTGCTTGTAAATTAAAAAAAATCAATTATTTTGTTGGCTGACCAAAGAACGGCAATAGAGAAGATTGATGATGGTTAACAAGATGATTTCACCTCACATTTCTCCATACGGCTCTGACAAATAACAACCAACCAAATATTAGCCACACCGCTTGCGAATCTATTAGATAGTGTCCAGCCAGAACATTAATTATTGCGGCGACGTTGACTTTGCTAAGAACCAGTAGTTCGGAGAATCTCTTAAGGTTAATTCTGAGCCTGAAGGATTTCACACTAGTACAAGTTCTGGTTGTTAACGATCACTTCCTGAGCACACTGATCCAAAGGTATAACATCAGATTGCAAGAAGACGTTAGAAAATCGACTCACTTACAATCGGATGGAATTGGAGAAGAGATTCTCCCTGCCAAGATCACCGGCTTTTCTACTTTCGCCAATTCACAAGACAATGATTCCATACATCATTGTTGGCTTAGCTACGTTTTCATAGAGCCATAACCTTACCTTTTGTAAGAGACCTCACCTCTTCTCAATTACTCGTTTACAACAGCATAATGCGAATGATGCCTTTCGCACACCCGTCTTGATGTTTGGCTTCCACGAGAGCTACCTGTCAAGAATAAGACCGAAATTCTTCACCCTATCCATGAGTTGAAGAATAAGGTCTGAAGAGAATAGTCTCAGAAATTTTATATCTCTTCGTAAGTGAAAATACTTTGCTCAGTTTTATTTTGATATATGAATAATCCCTTTCAATCTTCCCACTTGACAGCCAAAGTTAGTTACCACTGAGTTCGATATTATACGGTACGGAACACTTAATAGCCCGTATCTTGAAATCCTTCCCCTAATGTACAGGTCCACAAATATTTTTAGTGTTTTCAATAGAAACGGAAAGATACCCATAAATCAATAGTTCTTAGCAGTGACATGAGAGCTATTAACGGTCTTTCGGATGAACACCACTCACATCTTCCCTCAATTTGCCGGAATGTGAACTAATTTGTTACAGTCGAGTTGATGGGAGACAACTAATGGCATCATGACTTTTCGTACACGCTAAAGCTACGCAGGTATAACGCCATCTTGTCTCGGGCACGTAAAGGGCGGTTTTTAGAGTCTTTTATCTTTAAACAGATGGACTAATCGACTCAAAATTTTCACATGACCTTCTCAGATATATTTCGTATACATATGTTTGATAAATATTGAAGGTATCAGATTTTTGGTAATAACTTGAACTTTTTTCCACTCTGAAGTGTAAAAATGTCACAAAAAACTAATTCTTTGTCAAAAATTAAAGTGTTTATTACTCCATTAATCATAACCTGTATTCATGTATTGAATTAATACGTTTTTGGTATTCGATTTTTAGTTAATTTAAATAGAAAAATTTTCTTCTCGGGCGGATACCTTTTTACGGACTTTTCTTCCTTCAAAACGGTTGAGAGTCATCTGTATTCAAGAAATGTAGTTTTTAATAAAAAGGATGATGAAAAAGAATGACCATGCAATTGGATATATATTTACTAAAATAATATTTCATACTTCATAACCCACTACTAAGTACTAAATCAGCTATGTAGTCAGCTATACTTTTCTACTGCGTAAAAACAACTTTTGTCTATTTACACTTGTAATAATATTTTAACTTTCTATTATACATTTCTATAATCCCTAATAGAAATGGTTGCTGCAATAATATTGCATAACTCGCTAATTAAAAGCAGCAAAGGCAAATAGTTTACTTGTCTCAAACATAACATTTTCATTTCGAAGGAAACACCAAAATCAAGTAAAATATTTCAGAGTTTTCATATCAGCAATATATTCCTATTGAGTTGCCATATGAAATATATGTAGGCATACTTATGTGACATACTCAATTTGCCGCTGGCGTACATTTCGGTTGCTTGTAACAATTGCTTCCTACCCACCAAAACAATGTACTTACTAAAACCCACCACCCTCGATAGCAATTTTTGTCAATTTTGGCAAGCAAGCGTGGCTCTTGTTGCCACGCTTTCGGCAGCAATCATTTTTTCATAATCTTTTCGAGTCGCATTCCGCGCAGCGCAATGATAATAATCAACTGTTGCGTATACGCCATGGCAGCGCTCATACAGATAATCGAAAAAGCTATGTATATGTAATGCAAAAATCATGTCAATCACCGTGGTGACTTACACACACAGCCACTTAATGCATACGTCAACAAAATAACAGCGACACATAAGTGGCATTAGTACAAAAACAACAACAAGGAGCGCAAATATATGCATATAGTACACGTAAATAGGCGAGGCAATCAAAATTCGTGCGCATTGAAACAAACGCAATGAATACGCGTGTGTGTGTGTATTGGTTTGTGCATATATTGCAAAAATATATTGATTATGTAACAGAGCACATTTTTGGCGAAAAAGATGATTACTTTTCGCATTGACGTCAATAATGCATGGCGACGCTATGCGCTGGCTGCCGAGCAAATCAAAAATAGCGAAATGCCGTGTTTGGCAGCAATATTTATTGGCTCACTTTCTCATTGCCACACTCATTTGGTCACAAATATTTTTTCATTGTGGCTTCTAAATTGCTTTTTTCGTTATAACTGTCGCTATAGGTAGAGCGAGTTTCATCAGGCACTGCCAATTTCATCCTTAAGCAGCCTGTTTGTCGTCTGCAACAATTATGGCAAATACATATGCGAGTGAATGTGTCGATATTTAAATTAAAATTTAGATTGGAATTTTAGCTAATAAAGACGCTGTCTGCAATTTAAGTTGCGATGTATTGTAAAATCTCATCAAGATTAAAAATTCTCTTTGATTGGAGACTTAAGAATAATGAGTACGAATATACATATATTGTGGCATCATATGCAGAACACATAGTGAGTTAATGGTTTCACAGATGTTTTCCTCCACATTAAGTGAGATTATGAAAGCCTCATGAGCTGATGGACTGAACTGATGCTTTTCACGAATGAAACCAAAATATCTCAATCTTCTCTGACTCGTTGGTAAAATATTTGCGCTGTCCACACTTCCAATAATATGGTTTTAAATCGATACCAAGTTTAGATTAGGTTAGATGGCTGATCAAAGTTCGCACGTGGACTACTATATGGAGTCCTTTGTGAGACGATAGAAAACAAAAACTCCTGTATTCAAACATATAAGTTAGCAAAACGCTTAGCAGCGAATACAAATTTGCACAGTCGTTTAATATCCATTCCTGTCAGCTCGGTGGGATGTCTAAAGATAAGCGCTCCCAAGTGCTTAAGTCCTTACCTCCCAAACGCGGGACAGTGACGGATGTTTTGAGTTATTCCACCGCATCTTCTTCCATATAGCTTCTGCATATGACGTCTGGTAGGATTCTCAGCCTTATTGCGTAGACGTCAATAGGCCAGTGGCCCATTAAAATCCCCAAAAATAAATAGAGGTTAACCTTACTGAGGGCAAAAATATCACTAGATCTCTTGCGATCGCTCTTGGCCCAAAAGGCTTTTGCAAAAGCAGATGAACCGATGGTAGCTCAGCGCTGGCTGATTGATTTGGTGCCCAGCATTACAGAAACATTATAATATCAGGAAACTAAATAGAATACCGAGAGTAGTCTGTAAAGAGACTACCGAGACTACTAAATCATGTTCAACTGATGAGCTCAAACTACTGCAGCAGCTGCTCATCAACGTCTTTACTCTGTTAGCACAGAAAACTTATATACAAAACGCCATCTTGAACCAGTCAAACTGAAGTAAATCCGACAATATTTTCTGAAAGTTGGATTTCAACAGCCAACGCCGGGTGAGTCTAGAGGGTATACGTGAGCGAAGAAGAGGTTTAGTAGGGGAGGATAATAATATCTCCATCTATGCCGACGGATCCCAAAATGAACAGTGAATTTGGGCGGGTGTATGCCGCAATGATTTTGAAATCTCTCACTCTATCTTACAATCAAACTCAGCCAGGATCTTTCAAGCGGAATTATTAAGTATAGAAGACATTCTATTGAATAAGTATGGAAGGAAACAGAAAATAACCTTATACATGGATAGCCACGACGTATTTCTGGTCTTGCTACAGGGGCGGATCCACCGGGAGTGGTTGAACTGCGGACTCTCCTCGAAGAAAAAGACTTTGAGTCGCTAGTACAAGATTATATAGTACCCCCCAAAAACTACTCTGGATCCACCCCTGTCTTTACCAATGATAAATTGCAGGAAGACTTAAGCTCACAAGCAAGTCAACTTCACTTGCCTTTGATTGGGATCCCCGGCCACAGACATATTTTCGGCAAAGAAAGTGCAGACGGCAAAGTTAGGGAACAACAACGAATTGTGAATAAACAGCTCAGAGTAGATAGAAATTAATAACCGACTGCAAGACAATATATTAGATATTGCCCAAATATGATAAAACTGGAACTAAGGACTTATTACAAA
The DNA here is from genome assembly GCF_023373825.1 of Bactrocera dorsalis. NCBI lineage: Eukaryota > Metazoa > Arthropoda > Insecta > Diptera > Tephritidae > Bactrocera > Bactrocera dorsalis. The sequence goes on from NC_064303.1 coordinate 101,037,002, forward strand.
GATTCAGGAATAGTATTAAAAGACCTACAGTTCCTTAGAAAATGGGTGCCAATAACAATATTTGCCACAGTTGCAAGCTACAAGGGAATGAGGAAACTGTTTATCTGTGAATGCCCAGCTCCGACATGAAACAGACACAGAATACTCGGAGCACATCAGGCACCAAACCTTGGATGGCTGTCGACAAAAATCAAAGTGGATAAAAGTGGTTTCATTGATGGCTACAAATGGTTTGAGAGCAAAGACAACGCGAGATATAAGTAAGATCATAGTGGCGCTATCATGATACATCAATTCAGCCCAAAGTGACAGCGCTACTACTTACCTACCTACATACCTACATATATATTGTTTCATACTAAATAATTTCTTAAAAATCAGTCAGCCTGAGCCTACTTCCGCTGCTCACATTCATGCTCGCATTCATACTAATTGCCGACAATTCTCAGCGCGAGTCCCACTGGTGCAATAGACGTTGGAGCCATTATGCAAACAACGCAAACAGGCACAGGCTCATAAATATAAATCGTCGCGTCACTTGAGTCCAATTAGTCAAACACTTTGCGGCGCCAAGCGCTCACACACTTACCCACACATGCGAGGCCATCGAGTCTCCAGACGTCATTGTTTGTTTATCCATTAGCAGGTTTAGTTTTCGCGCTTTCTTTTTGCTTGCTTTCCAATGCCTTACAGCTTCAAGTTGTTATGAGCACACATTAACTCATAGTAAGTGTATGCCTGTGTTGTTGACAGGCCTTACGTAGTACCTTTAGCCGCAGTTCTGGCAGAATCGCCGATTTGTCATGAGTTTAATTGTGTTTTGTTTTTTTCGCTTTCTTTGTGGTTGTCGATTTCTGTTTTCAATGCTTTGCACAACGTATTTTGCGCCATTGAAGAACTTATTTACAATCCATAACACCAGGGCGAGCGTCACAAACCGTTCACAAACTCAAACGTATATTCAAACGAGTACATCCGGTCGATTGTTGTTCACTCCGATTGTGCCTTTGATGAAGGTTTCGTGAAAAACAAACAAATTTTTATTCATTCAAGCGACCGTATTCATTATGCTGCCAGTGGCTGATTTCCAGCGCAAATGGTGTGTATAAAATGTGGCGATTCAATGTGTGAACTAATCATGGACCACAAGGAGCGTGGTAGACGGGGGTGCTGAAATTATCGATGGGTGTATTCAAAAGCAAAAAACAATTGCCTCACCATCAATGTTTTATCAAATATTTTAGTTTTTTTATTGTTTTCTGCCAACAACTGACACCATTGGAGCGCTGCCAAAGTGAAAACTGTCAGTAACATGCCGCTAATCGTTTGTTAAAACAATTAATTACGGATCGACTCAAGTAGTTCGCTCAATTCATAATATTGCTGTTGTTGTTGCTGGCTTACCTAATTTTTGGAAACATACATATAAACATATAATATATATGACTGTGATTGAGAATTTTCAAGGTATCTCTAAATCTCTATAATTTGGGTGAGTGTTTGCTGATGTTATCTGCGGTCGATTTTGATGAGGATTAAGAAAGAACGACAGCGCGAAAAGTGGAGGAAAAAGAGACAAATTTTCAACAAAAAGAAGAGAGAGGCAAAAAAAATTGGATGCGAAAAGCTTGAGGTGCGGATTAGCACGAGTCCGGCCCGACAATTTTATTAAAAGTTAAGTTGGGTTGGGTTAGATGGCTGATAAAAGTACTATACTATAGTCCTTTGTGAACCAATAGAAAAAAATAACTCCTGTTGCTCAGGTGTTTAATTTCCACTACTGCGATGTCTCAAGGTATTATTAGAAGGCAGTAAAGAAATGGTTTCAAACCCGCAGCCAGCTCCCGTAAAGATTCCTGTCCGACACAGACACCCAGAGTACACTCGAATTGGTGAAAGCACTCCTCTATACTGCTAAACGACGAAAACAGTGCTATGACGTATGAAGAACAACCCGCGCTAAAATAACCATTGCGAAAACATTATCGTCTTGCCAGTAGACCAAACTGAGGTGAAAAGTCGGCTTAAGAAAAATAAAACTATCAGCTTTATAAAAATCAGAAAAAAACTTCTCCGAGCCGTTCGATACAAGACGAGGTATTAGACAGGGTCATGCGTCCTTTTTAATATAATACTGGGCAAAGTGATATGTGCCGCTAATCGAACCACAGTGATACTGATAACTCTAAAATTACAAAGGTGTTAGAGTATACAGATGATATTAGCAACGTAAACTTTAAAAACAGAGTCGTCAGCGCAGTCTTTTCTAGCTAAAAAGTAGAAGGGAAAGAGCTTTGACTTGTGGTGAGCGAGGCCAAGACAGAGTACCTGAAGGCCACACAAAAAAATTTCTGGCGTATTGGAAACTACGCCAGTGTTGACAGCTACAAAAAGTGAAAGACTCAAAACCAACCGACAATACCAACTAGAGCTAATTTCAGATCAGTAGGCAATTGAGAAGCAGATCCCTCTCTCGACAAACAAAATTTACGCTCCATAAATCTCTTACTCCCATCTTTTACGCGTCGCAGAACGAACAGAGATATAAAAACTGAGGCGAAAGAAACTCAGAGCATTCGACAGAACTGTACCTCGCTAAGTCTGTGAAGCCGGTGCCGGTGAGCCAATGGAAGAACTTAGTGGATAGCGACCTGTCGGCACATGGAATCTACAACTATCAGAAGATAGACGCAACTGACGAAGTTTTGGGTTCTCGGCCAGACCAACTCACGATTTTAGTGAGATATGATAATGAAACTCAGAGAACATCTTTTTCTTGTAATCAGGTGTCATATGTAAAATCGGGTCAATAAATTCCATAGCCTTTATATACCTAATTTAATTATTTTCAAACTTCAGATTGACTGTATATATTATATATTAGTATATATGTGAGCTATTTTTATCAAACGCAGAAAGCATCTTTTTCTAATGGTAGCGTATCTTGATGCCGAAAATGGGTTTGTACTACTCGCTCTTCTCATAGGTTAGGTAAGGTTAGTGTAATAGGCCAATGGACCACGCATAGTTGGTTCTTAGCGATGTTAGATGGAGTGCCATCTGAGAAGTAATAATCATTTAGACTACTAGTGTTTGGTGTGAATAGTTCCTGGAGCCTCTCTAATGACATCTCTTCCAGTGTTTCATACCGTGGAGCGCCAAGTGCTTGAAGGTTTACCCTGATATTGAGAGACAAGTGCACAAGGAATGCTCTATTTTCTTTCTGGTTTCTCTGGTGCCTTGTTGTTGACATATCCTGGGCCATCTCGATCTTTCAACTCATTTTTTCAATCGTGTACTGCCACTAGACTGCGACCAGCAAATATTCCAATCATATTTCTACGGCGCTTTCTATCAGAAACGAGTTGAAGTAGTCTTCTTATGCACAATATAGGAATTCTATTTCACATCAAACAATTTCTAAAACATTATTATTATTTGATTTATTTTATTTAATTTTTATTTTTTATTTTTTTTAATACACATGACATCCACAATGGACATGAAATCTAAACAAAAATCAGTGGCAAAAAAATAAAACAAAATATATCAAATCAATACAGACATGTCAAGCGCACAGCTGGGTGCTCAAATGTTGCAGACAAATGCATGTCTAATGTGGCAATATATCATTTTACATACGATCCGTAGAGTTGTATCTCAGCCAATATGCTCGTACCTAGCACGGTTCCATATGTGAGTTACAGGTATCTGATTATACTTATGTATGACATCATATTGTATACAATTCAATCGAAGCACATAAACAGACAAACCCAGTTGTATACCCGAATACTCGGCGGGCAGCTACACAACATGGCGAGGCATCGTGCTACCGGAAAAGGTGACAAAGTTGGTGGTATGTTTTCATAATATGGTCTCGCCAAAGCCATGAAGTTAGTGATTTTGCGCATGACATGCCACTAAAGCGTGCTGCGTTCGAAAGGACAGTTGTTATCCGAAATTGTTATTAGTAGGTGGTACAGCTAATAGGTGCTCAGCGTCAGATTTTCCCAATTTTCGCGATGGGCGATTCTTTTATGGAAGACTCATGCAAAGGCTGCTGATAAACCCAAAGCCAACGCGACCTAAACACCTTTAAAATTTCTCGCCCCAGTTTTGTTATATCCTTTAGTTCACCTGTATTTTCGAACAACACCAACCATTGCCAACACATCTTCCGCCGCCCCGCTGTGAAACCCTCACTTCAGTGTTGTTTTGTTCGCTTTCAGCTCCTCACCGTTATTGTTATTGCTATTGTCGTTATGGCTTGTTGCGTTACATGTCGCGGCTGCCACAATAAGTAGGCGGCGTTGTTATTTCAGCTTTTATAACTCATTGTTCTGCGGCTGAAATATGGGATGTCACATGTGCTTGCGCCCGTGTACGTGTGTGTATGTGTTTGTTGACTCTGCGTAATCCTTTGTGTTTGTGCTTTTTGTTTGTTTTCATGAATTCCTCTTTCGCTTTCACGGGAAGCACGTTGATTAAGATGAAAAATGTCAGGGTCTCTATAGTTGCATGCCACAAAGCGCACAAGTATGTCAATGTTGTTTGTTGCTGCTCGTTTGTTTGACGACACAGCCTCGCATGAAATAATCATTTGGGCGGTATTTTTCCAATAGCATTTCCTCTGCTCAAGCTCATGTGTGGCTTTTGTTGTGAAAAGATTTGTTTGCGTTTCATTTTCAATGAACATGAAATCGATTGACATACTTTTGGCACAAAAAGCACTCCTTAATGAGAGCGTGGTTAGTATTGAGAGTTTCTGAATCATTGTATATGCGTTGAAGGCCTAGATTTACTATGTACGACTTGCAATTAACTATCCTTTTTTCAAAATTTTCATAATAAGCTTCGAAATAACGTTTTCTTAGATGAATGCACCTACAGCAGTGGCGGAAGTAATACCAAATTCCTTTAATTGCCTTTTAAGGTCTCAATCCAGCAGCGGAATTTTGGTTATCATTAAACAGAAATGTTTCGAATGCTATTTTTATACCATAAACAATGTATTCTAAGTTCGGAACATACAAAAAAAAGAGATCTTATGAAGTAGAAGAGATATCACCCTAGAGTTTTGACCACGTACTTTTCACACTCAGAAGCCACTTATTTGTTGGAACCTTTGACATCGGATAACTAGACCATATAACTGCCGTATAAACTGAACGATGTGACGTATAAACTCTTTTTATATTACAAGGTAGTTTCATAAAATTTAACATAGAATATCTAGTCCCCGCTTGTCATTCGAGTCGTCTAACGGTAGGCCCACAAAACGTACTGTTTCTGCATGGTCAGACTCTAGGGAGAGGTGGTAGTAGATGTGTGATATACATAGGGCAGAAAAGTAGTGTTTAGAATCATGCAAGGACTCACAAGACATAAAGGGTGATTTTTTAAGAGCTTGATAACTTTTTTTAAAAGAAAAACGCATAAAATTTGCAAAATCTCATCGGTTCTTTATTTGAAACGTTAGATTGGTTCATGACATTTACTTTTTGAAGATAATTTCATTTAAATGTTGACCGCGGCTGCGTCTTAGGTGGTCCATTCGGAAAGTCCAATTTTGGGAAACTTTTTCGAGCATTTCGGCCGGAATAGCCCGAATTTCTTCGGAAATGTTGTCTTCCAAAGCTGGAATAGTTGCTGGCTTATTTCTGTAGACTTTAGACTTGACGTAGCCCCACAAAAAATAGTCTAAAGGCGTTAAATCGCATGATCTTGGTGGCCAACTTACGGGTCCATTTCTTGAGATGAATTGTTGTCCGAAGTTTTCCCTCAAAATGGCCATAGAATCGCGAGCTGTGTGGCATGTAGCGCCATCTTGTTGAAACCACATGTCAACCAAGTTCAGTTCTTCCATTTTTGGCAACAAAAAGTTTGTTAGCATCGAACGATAGCGATCGCCATTCACCGTAACGTTGCGTCCAACAGCATCTTTGAAAAAATACGGTCCAATGATTCCACCAGCGTACAAACCACACCAAACAGTGCATTTTTCGGGATGCATGGGCAGTTCTTGAACGGCTTCTGGTTGCTCTTCACCCCAAATGCGGCAATTTTGCTTATTTACGTAGCCATTCAACCAGAAATGAGCACTGATTTTGGTAATAAAATTCAATGATTTGCAAGCGTTGCTCGTTAGTAAGTCTATTCATGATGAAATGTCAAAGCATACTGAGCATCTTTCTCTTTGACACCATGTCTGAAATCCCACGTTATCTGTCAAATACTAATGCATGAAAATCCTAACCTCAAAAAAATCACCCGTTATATTTGATATATCATGGTAAACTCAGAAAGAGTAGGAGTTTGACCTGCTGTAGTATTCAAGATAGGGTCAGTCTAAATTTTTTTTGCAAGTTGAGCTCTTCGCCTGCTATGAGTGGTTGTCTAACTCCAACTATTCATTTATTTGATGGCATTGATGACTTCGTAGTCTCGTCGGCGCACTGTTCGATGATGTCGTCGACGTAGTCAAGGAAGGACTTTCTGATGATTTTAGGAGGCGACTTCGCTACAAGAAGAAGACAGCAAAAATGGTTTCTGCGAAAACATCCCAGCAAAAGTTGCTTTCAAAACAATGCATTGAGTTCTTTAATCGGAATCATGAAGGCCTAGCTATGTGGTGGTTCAAATGAGACATCAAAATTTATACGGAAATTATACGAATTGCAGTATTTTGTCACGTCTGAAGCTTCTTCTTCTGCATTTCACTACATCCAGGCGACCATATCAATGCAGCGTAGTTACTGACTAGCCAATTGCTTGTATATTGCCAACAACGTTAATATGTCCTTGCTCCAGCAGCTACCGGCTTAAGACTTTGCGGAGTTTGTTGATGCTCTCTACTTTGGCAATAACCGTGGTCGAATGTGCAGTGAAGGAGCACGGGAAGAGAATGTCACAGGAAGAGTTACACAGTTATCAAGTCTAACGCCTGAAATCCTAGCGTTGCTGACAGTAAATATTTCAACGTCATCTGTGATATTAAGATGCTGTCTATACTCCTTCATTCAGTTCGTAACTGTGGTCGCTGTGGACTTAGTAGGAAAGATTGTCAGACTCTTTGTAGAGAAAAAACGTGAAAAATCGGTAGGCCAGTGTTTACTTTCGAACACATGCCTTCGAATCCACTATCTGACGTCAGTATCGAACAATCATCTGCGTATAAAGTGATGAAAATTCCCTCTGGTGGTTGAGGAAGTTTCAAAATTTACAAGTTTCACAGTAGCGGAAAGATGACAGCATCCAGCGAAGCCTACCAAGCTGATCTAAGATGTGTTTTTCGAAAGGAACTCTAAGGAGTTTCTAGAAATGAATCTAGTACAAAGGTCTATGCCTTCTCAATGAAAGGAATTTTTTTCTTGAATGGAAATAAAAATCGATAGAGCAAAAAAGCGCTTCCCAGCAAGCAGATAAATACTGAAACTCCGAAGAGAAGTGTACTACTGGTAAATCGACTAAATGATTATGTTGTCCTTTGAGTAGAAAGAGCATAGACACGTGACAAATTTATACTGAAATGAATTCAATATATTCAATCAATATAAATTCACCAGAGTATTAAACAAATTCATGCAACAACATTTGTATAGCACTGCGGGCATTGGTACTCATATATATATATACTATATATCATTATGTATTACAGATTTATGTAAGAATATACAAATATATATATTTTCTCAATTCAATTGACGAAAAACAATTGGCACTAAGCCTACACACACAGCAGGTCGAAAACTGAAACCCAAACAAATTAGTTGCCCACGGCGCTCAGAGCAGCATTTCGCCAAGTAAATTGGGGCGCACACAAATCTCTTCTACGCAGCTTGCGATAAATAACGGGTGATTTTTTTGAGGTTAGGATTTTCATGCATTAGTATTTGACAGATCACGTGGGATTTCAGACATGGTGTCAAAGAGAAAGATGCTCAGTATGCTTTGACATTTCATCATGAATAGACTTACTAACGAGCAACGCTTGCAAATCATTGAATTTTATTACCAAAATCAGTGTTCGGTTCGAAATGTGTTTCGCGCTTTACGTCCGATGAGGCGATGAGGCTCATTTCTGGTTGAATGGCTACGTAAATAAGCAAAATTGCCGCATTTGGGGTGAAGAGCAACCAGAAGCCGTTCAAGAACTGCCCCATGCATCCCGAAAAATGCACTGTTTGGTGTGGTTTGTACGCTGGTGGAATCATTGGACCGTATTTTTTCAAAGATGCTGTTGGACGCAACGTTACGGTGAATGGCGATCGCTATCGTTCGATGCTAACAAACTTTTTGTTGCCAAAAATGGAAGAACTGAATTTGGTTGACATGTGGTTTCAACAAGATGGCGCTACATGCCACACAGCTCGCGATTCTATGGCCATTTTGAGGGAAAACTTCGGACAACAATTCATCTCAAGAAATGGACCCGTAAGTTGGCCACCAAGATCATGCGATTTAACGCCTTTAGACTATTTTTTGTGGGGCTACGTCAAGTCTAAAGTCTACAGAAATAAGCCAGCAACTATTCCAGCTTTGGAAGACAACATTTCCGAAGAAATTCGGGCTATTCCGGCCGAAATGCTCGAAAAAGTTGCCCAAAACTGGACTTTCCGAATGGACCACCTAAGACGCAGCCGCGGTCAACATTTAAATGAAATTATCTTCAAAAAGTAAATGTCATGAACCAATCTAACGTTTCAAATAAAGAACCGATGAGATTTTGCAAATTTTATGCGTTTTTTTTTTAAAAAAAGTTATCAAGCTCTTAAAAAATCACCCTTTACATACAAATATATAATTATTGAGAAATTACTAAAGCAATGGTCCAATTTTGACGCTGAATATTGATGTGAGCTTACAGAAAGACATATGTATATTTGTTACATATTCGTATGTATATACATTAATATATGGAAATGAGTTTGTGGGTAGAGAAGGGTCTGCGTACGTCTTAAGGTCTTATATGCGTGTAGGTGCAAATTAGGTAAAGCTCACAAGCGTCTTACGGCATATTACACACAGAGTCGCATATAAGCTTGCGTGTATAGTGAAGCAAGTCAATGATTACTAAGCTGTGGCACACCTGACCCTTTCCGCTATTTGGCCAATTTAGTTGGGTGCTTCATCATGTACATGTGCTGGCTAATGCTTGCTGATAATACAAATGCAGACTCATTTGTTCTGCATGCTAATTAAATTAATTAATTACACACTCATTTCACAAATGCGTGGATTGCCTTGTGCCACATGAGGCACTAGGTGAGGGTAGCGACTAAAAGGAATTAGTTGTGGATATGGATAAAGATAAAGATAAAGATAAAGATAAAGATAAAGATAAAGATAAAGATAAAGATAAAGATAAAGATAAAGATAAAGATAAAGATAAAGATAAAGATAAAGATAAAGATAAAGATAAAGATAAAGATAAAGATAAAGATAAAGATAAAGATAAAGATAAAGATAAAGATAAAGATAAAGATAAAGATAAAGATAAAGATAAAGATAAAGATAAAGATAAAGATAAAGATAAAGATAAAGATAAAGATAAAGATAAAGATAAAGATAAAGATAAAGATAAAGATAAAGATAAAGATAAAAAGATAAAGATAAAGATAAAGATAAAGATAAAGATAAAGATAAAGATAAAGATAAAGATAAAGATAAAGATAAAGATAAAGATAAAGATAAAGATAAAGATAAAGATAAAGATAAAGATAAAGAAAACGATAACGATAACGATAAAGAGTAAGCTACCATACTTTATACCCTACACGGCATATTTTAAGTTCGTAACATCCAAAAGGAAGAGTCGAAGACTATAGAAGATCTCGCTCTAAAATTTTACTCACGTCTTATTCTCACTAAGAAGCTACTTATTTGTTAGAATCTCTGTTATTGGACAACTAGAATACATAGCTGCCATATAAACGTACCGAACTCAAGTTTTTGTATGTAAAACCTTTTTAAATGACAAGGTGGTTTCATGAAATTTAGCACAGATTAAATAATCCCCGCTTGAGTAATAAGGTTAAAGTTGCTTATTATTCAAGTCATCTAAGGATAGGTCCAGAAAACGTGCTCTTTCTGCGAGGTCGGACCCAAGAAACAGTTGGCAGAAGTGTGGTATTCATTGGATGGTTGAAAATTCCACATAACCGGACCCCACAGTCGCAGAATTTTTGTCCGGCCAGAGGAGCCGTATGGAACCAGAAATACTATCGCAAAACTCCAAAAAACAGGAACTACAAATTATACCCAAGTATTTTTCCACATTTTATGATACCTTGTCCGGCTATCGGAGATAATTCGAACGAAATATTACCAAAATCCGTCCGTCCGTGTCCGGTCATTGGAACATGGAATGGGAAATTTCACTGCACAAACACAGACATTTACACCCACCATACAAGCAATGTGTTTAAACTGCATTCCAGTTTAATAATAACTATATCGCGCTATACAAGTACCACACTTTTTTTTCATTTCCACTTTCCGAACCCCCATGGCTGGGCGGATAGTTCGCAGTCGACCTTTAGCGCAATTGAAAAGTTTGCTGCAGAGTTTAATCGCCATTTTACTACTTAATGGCTAGCAAATCAATTCGCAATTGAGAGCCATAAAAATTTGTTTGCACACACAAAGGAATAATGCGAAAAAGTATTGAGCTCTCAGCCCCGGCTAAGTGGTCATGGCCGTGTTTTATAGTTTTCCTGCGTGAATTGCTGCGACTGGCGTGCATGTTGTTATTGCTATTGTTATTGCTGTTGTTGTGTTCTGCTGGCTAAAGGTCAAGTCACTCGTAGTAAAATGGCGCATTTAAGAGAAAGTTCTGCCATATATTTTACGAGTTGGCTCGCACAGATTGCGTGTGTATGTGTGCGTTGGTATGTGTGTGTACAATTGATTTCGTTCCGTTGTTGTTTATTTGCCTTTTCCCAATGCCAGCGGTTATTGTAAATTATAGCGAAAGTTTCGTTCTGAGCTAACAATTGATATATGTGTTTGTGTGTACATATGTATATGTATGCATTTGCGGAAATTTTCAAACTTGCTTCAATTATTGATTGTCTACTAATTGTGTTTAAAATAGTTAATGGATTTTGGCAATTGCTTAACTTGAGCAAGAGAGTGATGTCAAAGCAGTTGAACCATTATCCGGTTTTCACAAAACACGCCACAAATTTGAGCTGCAATTTGGACCACCGGAATACCATTTATAGGTGCCACAACATTTCGTCTGTCCACTTTCTCGGAGGCATTTTTTTTTCTTGAAGAAACGCCGTGACTAAAGAACTTTAGTATCTAGATTAAATGTTCAGCGATCGGGGTTTGACACATGAATGAATCTGATCATTATGGAGAACAACTCTTAACAGTTCAAACTTCAATTTCGATAACGGGTTTTCTCAACCAAAAAAACAATTCAGATTCTAGCGTAACGCGAATTCACTATTCAATCATAGGTTTCCAGTAAGAAATATATCCAGCATATACCTGCTCCAATCAAGGTTTATTTGTGGGATCAGTTAAAAAATGAAAGCTTTTGGCAGAGCCCTTGCGGGGATCGAACCCGCGACCTTTGGATTAGAAGTCCAATGTGCTATCCACTGCACCAAAGGGCCGCTGTATGTGTAACAATGATGATCGAAACATATTTTAGGAAATTCGTTATTTTTAAATACCAACTTTACAACTGTTTAAATAATTAACTAAAAAACTTATCTAACAAAATGTGGTATTTAGTCCAGTCATATAGGCACACCTGTTGAATTATTATTACAAAGCTTAAAAATTATATGCTTATTTATATCTAAGAACATACCACATTAATATATGTTCTAAAGGGTGATTCATTTCGAGGTTCACTACCTTTTTAAAGAAGAAACACAGAAACTTCAACGTTATTGGGAAATTTTTACTATCATTTGAAAGAACATTCTTTGGTATTTTTTTTTAAGTTTATCTCTTTCAAATCTTGGCTGTGGCTACGCGTGAAATGGTCCATTTGGTTCATTCATTGAGACCAATTTCGATGACTCGTTCGGGCATTTCGACTGGTAACTGGCCTGAATCGAAACGTGATTGTCTGCATAGACTTTAGTCTATATATATCCCACAGGAAAAAGTCTTAATGTGATATACCACACGATTTTTGGGGCCAATCGGCCGGACCCAAACGTGAAATTATCTGCTCATCGAAGTGTTCTCTCCATAGATCCATGAATTGTTGCGATGTATGGGAAGTGGCGCTGTCTTGTTGAAACTAAATGTCTCCAAGATCACGGGTTTCACTTTTAGGCATCAAATAGTCGGATATCCTGGCGCGATAATGGTCGCCATTGACGGTTACGTTCTCATTGGCATCATTTTTGACGAAATATGGACCGTTGTTTTTTCTGGATGAAATGACACTACTTGAATCTCTTCAGGTTTCTCTTCATCGAAAATGTGGCAATTTTGCTTGTTTACATACATTGAGCCTGAAATGGATCTCAACGCAGAACAAAATTAGGCTCGAAAACTTTTTTCAACTTTGGTCGTATCTTCTTTGATTTTTCAAGAGCCCATAGAGCAAAGCGAAACGATGTTGCTTAGTAAAGTCGAGCTCTTTCAATTCTTGCACAAGCTATGTTTTGTACGCTTTCAATTTATGATCTCAACGTAAGATGCGCCACATCGTTCCATACGTCAGTCCGAGTTTTTGCAACGGGCGCCGAATCGACTTTCCACGGACTTCGTGTCGGTACTCTCAGCTACGGCTGCTATATTTTCTTCGTTTCGTGCTCGACGTGGTCTATTCTGTCGAATATTATGCAATAATGTATCTTGGGTCTAAAGATGAGTGATGGTGTTGCCAATAGTAAGCTCAGTAGGCCGATTATGTTGACCATAAGTTGAGCGTAGCACGACAAACATATTCTTTACAGAACCTGAATTTTCGTAATAAAGTTTTTCAGGTACAGTACAGAACAAAACTACCATAAAAGCTTCATACGGCTCACAAGTGACCTGTCAAAAAAAGGTTATTGGACAATTTTCCTCTACTTGGATCACCTTTTATAGGCTCACTTATATCTATTCACATACTGATATATTTATGTTATATAACCATATGGCGCTGTCTTAAATTTTCGGAGCATTAGAGAGAAATGAAGCGTACGAACTATAACAGTTGCTCAAATAGTTAGGCCTTAGCATTATTGTGCCTTCATCGCATCTAACATATGCTCCGTATACTTTTATGTATCGTTACCTTCTTTGCCGATGAAATTCTTCTCTTTAAAAATATTTACAAAGCATGGATTATATCATAATGGTATCATCTTTGGTTCGACCGTCGCACCACTGTGTTTTTAGCCCAAAAGCCGGCTGTGTAAATAAGTTGACACAGCTCCAATATTTCATATTATGTCAGTCTGTTATTACTTCTCAAATATTTCGTTTTCTTTAACATTTTTAAATTAGTGGAAATACAATTATTTCAGTTTCAATTTACAAAAATATTGTGAAGAAGTCAGCCACTTAAGCTACGGCTAAGCAGAACTGCCCAGTTCTTTTATTACTTTGCTAAAGTGACATCATTACAGCATACCTTTAGGGGAATGTACTACGAACTTCTGACTTTATATTAAACAAGCTAAAGAAGTTCTTTTCTAAACAAGGATTTTACTAAATATGGACCAAAAATTGCGACCTTGATAAGCATTAACTCGTAACTTCCCAACCAATACAAGAATATTCCCATTTCAAATGCTATTTGAATAAGAATAGCACGAATTTCGAATAATTTCTTTATATTAGTATCATATATACTACACACAAAATAAATGTTCGACCACAAATATGAATGCAAATGATGAAATTTGTTAGAGCATCAGCGGCGCATAAATTTGGCAAGGAAAGAAGAGCATAAGCACACAGCAACTTTCTCGGCTTCCTACGCTTCTCGCTCAACCCAACATTCGTGTAATGCAAAACAAATCGAACTTAAAGTATGACTACAGTAGCAATTTAATGTACTCTCGGCCACGCTCTCAAGCACATCAATGTTGACAAAGAAAGCAACGAATGAGTATAATGGCAGGATGGACACTCAAGTGAATTTATGAAGCACTTAAACGAGTTTACAACAAATTTCCATATTTCTGCGCCAACACAACACTGTGTGCGCGCCACAAAAATCAAGAATTACCATATTATTTGTCGTACACAATCATATTATGCCCTCAAAAACATATGCGTCCTAAACCTCGTTAAGTGAGTACGACTGGCACTCATATGAAATTTCGCAAATTGAATTTCGAATATGCCAATAATCGGCAGAAAATGTTTGGTAGCGTCATGATTTCTTAGTAACTGATTCTCAATTCAAATATATTGGCAATCAAAGCGGTTTATCGTCCCAACCATCCCAACTATATTCACTCGTGTCCATGCTTAGCGTAGCGTCGCTTTAGCACTGCTCACGCTTGAGCAACCGTCAGTTGGCGCTCGCCGCGCCCTCGGTTTTACGTACAGGAAGTAGCCGCCCACAGACACTGTGGCTACATGCTGTGCTTTCCAACGCTTTCTTATGCACGCCGTTGATTGTTATCAATATTGAATATTTTGATGTGCCAACGTAGTAACTGACTTGACAATTTCCACTTTTACATTTTGTAGGGAAACTCAGTTCGTCCTTTCATTTTAGGTTCGTCAAAAGTTTTTATTTCTTTTAAATGGAGCGGGGGCTAAGTGTCTTGCTCTACGTGTGCTTGTGGGTTGGCTAGTCTTGCTACTAAGTGCCGCCCCGCATATCATTGACCAACTTAGATTAGCATCGGTCGCACACACTTGACTTTGACAAGTGCCAACGACCATAGCATTAGTTATCAACTTAGAGGGTTTTATGGCAAAAGAAAGTGATAACTTTGAAAATACCAAGCAGTAAGTAATACGCGAAGTCTTTTAGAAAAATCAAGAATTTTTTTTTAACAAATTGAAGATGTACAGGTTAGGTTAATTGAGGTTAGTTTGGATTAGATTAGCTCAAAATAAAAAGATGTACATGTATATTTTTGAGGTTCACACAGAGGGTGTAATAGTAAAAATATATCTTCTCGTTTCTTTTAAAGAGCAGTTGTATCAAGTTCTTCTTACCAATCTATTACCAAAGTACCATGACACTGTTTTGAAAGTTGTCGATAGTTTCTAAACGCCATTCAACTCATACAAGTGTGTCATCTCTGAAGAATCGTACAAAAAATAGGTGCTTCTGAACACAATCTGAGCCCTTGCGGGGATCGAACCCGCGACCTTTGGATTAGAAGTCCAATGTGCTATCCACTGCACCAAAGGGCCAGTTAATTAAACCTATAGGTAGGTAAAATGCACAGTGATCTTCTTCTTAACTCAAGAAGCACGTACTTACTCTGAAACCAAGCTCATCTTACAGCCAGCTGAAGACGGCATATCGACACACTTGTGTGTCAGATCGGTAAAAACATACGCACCATATGCTTCAAGTTAAATAAAACTTGTTGAGTATCATCATTAGTTTGCACTTCATTCCGCTCTGTGCCTAGCCTAAAACCGGCTGTGTAAACATGTTGAAACAAACACCAATGCTGCCGTTTGCTTACTCTATTACTTCCTCTCAAATATAACGTTTTTAAATTTGAAGTAAAACCCAATATTTCGGCTTCAATTTACATTTTACTTTCTTCTAAGTACAACCGAATGGTTCAGTAGTAATATATCTTTTTATTTTGCTAAAGTGACGTCATTATAGCATACTTTTGGGTCGTGTCGACCAAAATTGTAACGGTGTCTCCTAGCCCACCTAAAACTTAGTGTAAAAACCTACTTAACACCACCTGAACACCTTGCTACATATAGCATTGGTGGACATAACTGCAAGCTGCCCTCAAACTCAGAGAATATGGGTAGCTAGATGACTTCCTGACCACTGCATCGTCTTCCAGCGAGGTAGCTGAGCTGCCATATATGTAGGTAGCAATCTACTACTTCAGAGCACAGTTTTCTGACACTATTCTTATTCTACTAAACACAAAGCATTGGCATTTTCGGTTTTCCATTTGTGGTATGGGCCATCCATTTTCCCAACTTTTGGATCGTTCCCCTAGTTCTCAAAAGTTTTGCCATTTGCACTTGGCTTAAAATATCATCTTCATTCAAGATAGTTTGCACTTCGGCGTCTTAAAAGTTTTTTGGCGGTCTTCCACGTTCTTCATTTCTGGCATTAAAATAATTATCGCTGCACCGTTGGAACCAACTTTTGCATATTACTTCTGATAGCGTGTTATCACCATGTGCCTAAAAATTAACTGATCCAAACTCTAAATTGATAAGAAGTAAACTGGGAATTCCATATCTAGAAGCTCCTTCAACCGCTGAGGGAATTTCAATATCGCAAGATAATAGCGTCGGTCATTAGAATCGACGGCATGTGCTCAAAAGTAAACGGCTATCTCTCTGACCTTTCTCGTTTCCTCGCTGAAACTTAACGCTCTCCCCCACTAAATTCACAGCTGCCATATTCACAAATCGAACGAAAAAGTACAGACTTGACTATAATTCCGACTATCAATAACCCTAAAATTTTTCGGAGTGGCATTTGACTGCCTGTGCTTCCTCACATGATCGCGATTATTGCCAAAGTACAGAGCCGCAACTAAGTTCTGAAGTCGCTAGCCGGCAGCACATGGAGAAAATATAAAGAAATTTCGGCTCAAGACAATGTGGTCGCCTGAATGCCGTGAAACATAGACGAGGAAGCTTCAAACATGTCAGAACACTGTACTCCGAACTATAACGGGATGCGCCTTTATGTCTCCCATCGAAGTTCTGCACAGTGAGGCCCGCATGCGTCCAGCTAAGGAGCATAATGAACTATTCTCCGAGCAGTTTCTGCTGGAGGGCTGGAGTGTTTTCTTAGAAATCATACCCGCAGTCCTTCCTCAACTACTTCGATGACATAAGACAATACGCAACTAACATCAGACATGCACTAATCGCCATTCACAGTGGAACCATAAACACCTTCACCGACTCCCTTTCAGTAAATGGCTTACAAGGAATAAAACCAGCACCCATTGCTGACGAAAGCTCGAGTTGCCCCGAGAATCGATCTGTAACCGCTGAAACTCCTACTTATCTGGAATTGACCCCGACAACTCAAACATATGCATAGCATGCAACGAGACCTCCCATATGAGTCCTCTTCGTTTGCCCAGCTAACCCTACAGCTCTCCTTATGGTTCGAAGCCATCAAAACAGCACGTTTCCTGGCCATGCCGTTGGATGACCTCGTTGCCAACTTATGTGAACCTTACCACAGCAAAGGTGGTCTAGATGTCCGTTACAGCAACAACAATTTGCATCGACAAGTATTCGTTGCGACTACAGCGCACTTCACTTCATTGAAAAATTATGATGTTATTCAATGACTGTAAGGTCGGTGACGCTCACTTCGTACCGATACACCTGGTATATTACAATGCTATATTGGAACAACTACTGACAAGAAACACCCCGGTGGATATTGTGAAACCATGTTTATGCTGATCTGATTTCTCTTACCAGCAATATATTTTTATATTATTTAAGTCCATAGTCCAACCAAAAATATTATTTAAAGACATCACGCCTGGAATACACACGACACCACAAATGTCCTTGATTTTACACATGGCGATTGTCTGCAGTCAACGCCAACATGTCCTCCGTTCAACTGCCGCACGCGTGTTTTATTATGAGCGTCAAATATACACACGATTTTTTTTTGTTGGTTTATTTATTCAGATCGTGTTTTGATTTTGCCAATTCATGCGGCAACACATGTTTACTTTGACGCGACCATTTGTCCGCTTGCTGTCCACCACAAGCGCCAACATCAGCAAGCTCAAGCTTCAATGGACTATTTATTAAAAAAACAAATGTATATATATATATACAACGACATATATATATATATACACATATATATATATAGGTACACATGTGTCTCGTTGTTTTCCTTTGGGCTCGCCGTTGGCAGAGACAATAAATTCATTTTTTCGTCGCCGTTTACTTTCAACTTGGAACAACACCCCTTCCTGCGCCCGGTTCTCCGAACGTCTTTTCACACTTCCTGCCATTGGCATGCGGCTTTTTTCGCTCCAATCAGTTGCGTTAATATTTTCCTTTTGAACGCACACACACACGCAAGCATGTAAATATATAAATACATCGCTGAGTGCTTGTAGCTTTTGTTTCTTGTTGTTGCTTGTTGTTATTTGCCGCCGGCCAAATGTGCGGTCGTTTCATACACATGCCGCTTTCGCTCATATCCCCAAGCGTCGAGTTGTCATACATACATATATGTATGTGTTTGTGTATAAGTTTGTATGGCCTTTTGGGTCAGTGGCGCGCGTATTTGCTGCTCGATGTCAATGATGATTATGTCAATAATATTCGTGGCCCAATGACAGCAAACAACAAATGGGCAAAAAATCGAAGCAAACAAATGATTATGCCATTTTGATTAGGCCTTGTTTCGTATTTCATTGCTTTCGTTGCCAACGCGTGGACTCATCTGCGTCAAAGTGTTTACACGTTTGCTTTGCTGTCTGCCGCTTGGACACTACTCTTCTCCATCGAGGGATATAGAGTTGGAGGCAGTTGCTTTTCAATTTCTTCTCAACAATGTTTGACTGTGCTCGAGTCTTCTTTCTTCTCTGCGTCTCTTCTGTCTCACGTTCTCCTTGACGTTGAATTTTGTCAATATTTTCTTTCTTTTCTTCGGCAATTTTTGTTTCCAGTAGTGCGTGTGTCACAGCCTTTTCATTCTCTTTTCATATGCTGACCGCTCGTTGCGTTGTTATACAATATTTCATTACATTGTTTGTGTTTCTTTCCTCTGTTTATTTAGGCATATATTTCATTTTATTTTCCAAACATATTTCATGCTTGTCATCCTTGTGCTTGTGTGTACGCTGGGCTTAGAGATTCGCAAACGATTATTTATGATTAATTTGCCACGCAAACATGGCGCGCAATCGTGCAACAGCGCCGCTTTTCTATTTCGATTTATTTCACTTGACTTCATGCCATCCTTGGGGGATACTATGGCTGCACACATATACATATGCACATCGATTCGTGCTATTTTGGTAAGGGTTTGAGGCAAATCATGTGGATGATCATGAGTGTGTGCTTCATAGCGCAAATATGGATTTGTGCTGACTCGCTTTTAACTTTATGGCTTGCTGAGAGTTTCATAACTTAAGCTATCCCTTCTTCTGCATCATTTAGTGCCCAAGTGTCTCAATTATAAATTTCAAGAGTGCGCATTTTTGAGTGATTATGCTTAGTCTGCATACGTGCATCGGGGAGATTATAATAAATTAGTTTGTGAATAATTAAATACCGAATTATTCAAAATGGATTTCCGTGTAATTGACAAAAAGTTATATAAGCTCTAATATATATTTTTTTTTTTAATGTTTTAAGCATTAAACCTTGCTAAATATGGTAGGAATTCGTAAAATAAAGGAGTGTTGGAACAGAGTTCCGATTTTTGGTTCGAAATCACTCTATAAAAAGTTAATAATGTTTAAAGACAAAAAAGAAACTTTAAAATTTCGAAACCCACCGGAATATCTAAAAAAATATCAGAACCATCAAAGCCAGTTTTGTACTATTTTGGGGTTAACAGTACAGTGACAATCACCTAAGCATTGGCCTGGCACGGTGCCTTCGTTTCTTGTATAGAGCGAGCTAGTAGCCAGCTTACCTTTAGATCACCTCATGACTCTTATTTCGATTTCATTATTAGAATGAATATATACTATTTAGTTTAACTTCATTCATTGGGGCTGTTTTTTTACGTGGCGGGTCCCAAACCCAGCACAAAACCCTATGCAGGGGATGTTTCGCCTTCTCACTTTAGCTCGCCTTCAAACGGATGTTCTTAGGCTACCCAGAGGATACTTGGTCAAAGACCGGAAGTCGTGAGCTGCTTGAGTCACATGTAAAAGAATCGTTTCTGGCCACTCCCAAGTGAATGGCGATCAGAGAACTTTCCTCACTTGCGTGAACTTCTACACATGACTCCATCCTCTAATCGACACTCACCACCTATTCGTCGATTTCAATGCTGCTTTCGATAGCACGAAAAGGAGCTGCCTTTATGCCGCAATGTCTGAATTTGGTATCCCCGCAAAACTAATACGGCTGTGTAAACTGACGTTGAGCAACACGAAAAGCTCCGTCAGGATCGGGAAGGACCTCTCCGAGCCGTTCGATACCAAACGAGGTTTCAGACAAGGCGATTCCCTATCGTGCGACTTTTTCAACCTGCTTCTGGAGAAAATAGTTCGAGCTGCAGAACTCAACAGAGAAGGTACCATCTTCTACAAGAGTGTACAACTACTGGCGTATGCCGATGATATTGATATCATCGGCCTCAACACCCGCGCCGTTAGTTCTGCTTTCTCCAGACTGGACAAGGAAGCAAAAGAAATGGGTCTGGCAGTGAACGAGGGCAAGACGAAATATCTCCTGTCATCAAACAAACAGTCGTCGCACTCGCTACTTGGCACTCACGTCACTGTTGACAGTCATAACTTTGAAGTTGTAGATAATTTCGTCTATCTTGGAACCAGCGTAACAACCACCAACAATGTCAGCCTAGAAATCGAACGCAGGATAACTCTTGCCAACAGGTGCTACTTCGGACTAAGTAGGCAATTGAGAAGCAAAGTCCTCTCTCGATAAACAAAAACCAAACTCTATAAGTCCCGTCCTGCTATATGGTGCAGAGGCTTGGACGATGACAACAACAGATGAGTCGACGTTGCGAGTTTTCGAGAGAAAAGTTCTGCGAAAGATTTATGGTCCTTTGCGCGTTGGCCACGGCGAATATCGCTTTCGATGGAACGATGAGCTGTACGAGATATACGACGACATTGACATAGTTCAGCGAATTAAAAGACAGCGGCTACGCTGGCTAGGTCATGTTGTCCGGATGGATGTAAACACTCCAGCTCTGAAAGTATTCGACGCAGTACCCGCCGGGGAAGCAGAGGAAGAGGAAGACCTCCCCTCCGTTGGAAGGACCAAGTGGAGAAGGACCTGGCTTCGCTTGGAATATCCAATTGGCGCCACGTAGCGAAAAGAAGAAACGACTGGCGCGCGGTTGTTAACTTGGCTATAATCGCGTAAGCGGTGTCTACGCCAATTAAGAAGAAGAAGAAGTTTAACTTCATTCCCTTAGAAGACAAGAAGTTGAGTTTAGTTGAGTTGAGGTTATTCTGACTGAAATTCAATATTAATACGAACTGAGGTTAACGTCCTTATATGATGTCATTTCTTTTAACGTAGTTTAAGATACTTTTTATCTAATTCTGAAGCTTAATGTAGTCCCTTAAATTGTGAAGTTCCTAGGTATCTAAGAAAAATTCAAGATAAGGCCGTACATATGCGGAGGAGGTGTTCCAGCAACTTTTCCATGCCTGCCTCTGCACTTCCTACATCTATCATCGTTAATGGCTCGCATGCGATATGAGTGAGTTGTGCCTACAGACTAAGCCCATAATCATCCTGCAGTCGTTTCGTGCCCGTGTGAGTATTAGGATTGCAGGATTTACGCCTATACAAATTGTTGTGGTGATTTATTCCATTTCACTCAGATCCGTCAGTCAATCCTTTCAGTCATTTTATTGTGTGCTATTTTTAGCGACTTGCGTAGTTCAAGAACCGATTCGGCAGCCAAACAGATTACATTTTTCGTAATATCATCAGTTTTCTCGTTTCTTGTGGCCTAGAACCCAGTATATGCATACAAGTATATCATCGTATTCGATAGTCAATATATATGCAGTTTCACTGCTTTCACAAACATTCTTTGACGCAATAAGATGTAGGATTTTTGCCTTAATTGCCGGTTAACAATGTATATATGCTGCTCTCTCTATGTCGTTTCCTGTATTTTTAGCTATCCAAGCAGCTCTCCTGACCGATGAATCTTCTACCTGGTAGATAGTGAAATATTGCAGGAGCTTGAAGGATCACCTGAGGTCTAACTCCACGCTATAGATTCCTGCGCTAACACCATTAGATCGAGATGTTAAGATTTCTGCTGGAGGGTCGCGTGTTCCCGTCTCAACCACCTTCTTCTAGCGTTACTTTAAAAGCGTGAAGGTGTGCGATATATTTAACCACCGATACCTCTGCCAGTTATGCCTGAAATGTTCTTGTGGAAAATTTACCTAACGCTACTAATCATGCAACTGAGTTCTCTCCTGAGCTTTCCACTGCAATACCAATTGTTGTGTTGCAGGTTGAGTAACTTTTAAAGTGCAGCCGTTGGATTGTATCTGCTCCAAAGTTTTTTGTAAGAAATTTTGCTGACTACGGTTCACCACCCCAAAGCACAGTAAAGTCAGATTAGATGACTACCACTGTGTAACACTAATGCATAAGAGCAGATGATAGACCCCATGTTGGTCCAGCATCTTCTTACATGGGCTTCATTACTGGCTTTTTTCACCATGTCAGCTTTCTGTCCAAAATTACTCTCAGATTCTTGGTATGATTCGTACCAATTAACTCTAGATCGATGATCCTCGCGGACTTCCATGACCATGTCCGTCTTATCGGAATTTATCTACAGATTAGCCGATATCGCTCATTGGAGCTTGACTTTTAGAGCAATATTCATCACACTACTACCTACAGTTTGGGAGGAGTTTCTGTTCACTTTAATCTGAGTAATCGTCATTCTACTTTGCATTAATATTCCTTCAGCTTAGTGGAGCTTTTATCCATGCTATGATGTCTATCTCGGCTGCTTCCAGGCTATTAGAGATTGCGCCATTGGAAACATTATTAAATGCTCTGCTTATGTCCAGAAAGATGCGCGGTGTATATTCCTGATGACCTGCAGCTCTCTCCTTAAATTTAATATTAACGAGTGAACTGCAATCTCAGTGGATCTATCCTTCGTAAAGACGTGTTAAACTTTCGATAGGTTAGCCGGTGGAATCGTGTGCCTAAACTTAACTCACCTCAACTCAACTCTATCAATTTCTTTAAGCTTAATCCTAAATTAATTTCACAATAAATACGCATATACAAAATAATAAAAAGAAACTCTGAAACATTTTTGATTAAAGCTCAGAACTCTTTTCCTAAAACTCATCTCATATTCTACACACGAGTCTGGTCATTTTTATGCACGCTAACACGAAATCCATTCCCACGTTGGAGGTGGCTTTCATTACACCTTCATGTTGCATGCCACAAACGTAAGCAACATATGCCAAATGAGTAAAAGAGCACACTCCGAATAAAGAAAGCAGGTATTTCGCGTGCCACTAATCCTTGCAATGTTGCCACACTTTCGAAACACACTGACACACATATAAAATTGGAGATGAATGTGTATGCGAACACACAGACCTATGGTACTGGGTCAGCGTAGGCAGCAGAAGTTTTTACGCTGATTAGTTGGCTGTCGCATCAGCGTTGCACGAACCATTAAAAATGCACTTAGTGTGCCAGCCACAACAACAAGCACAAATAAATGACAAAAAATAAACAAGTGAAATTGGCACACGACAGTTTTAAAAGCACTGAAATTTAGCTATGCTGGCAGAGAAATTCGTCCCTACACACGCACCCGCACACAAACATACATACACATGGACATGTGCTTGGCTGTCGGTGGGCGGCAACTTGCCACTTTGCTTTCATTTGTGCCACACACTCACACACACATTCATGCGATAAGGCTGACAATAAAATTTGCTCAAACAAATACTGACCCAGAAACAGAGTGCGCAGCCATTGAAGCAGCTCAACGGCGAACAGCGACTAAGCGCTCGCTTTCCTATCCAACAATTGGCATTCATCATGCGCTAAGCACTCTCCGACTGAGCATGTAGGCCAACATGACCGTTGCCATGTACTGTTATCCAAGTGCTTGTGTCATTTGCATTAGATAAGCGTGCTGGATAAGCCATTTCGACGGATCGGTGTACATCACCAACGCTGGTCCGACAGACACACACACAGGCAGACTTAGTCAGGCCGTGTAGTTTAGTGTGTGTGTGGCATACAAGTTGTCAGTCACTTTGTTAAAGCGGCAACAGTGTCGATGTGTGTCACACCATGCTAAGTTATATGTATGTGTGTGTGGTATGAATGTGTTTATGTATGTGATGTATGTGCCACAAAAAAAAGCTTCAACACTTGGCCACTGTCACTCACGCGAATTGTTCGCATGCTGCACACATATGCATATGCAACACTCCACACACTCCTCACGCTGCCGCCACTTAAGCTGCTCCTGTCATATGCATGACATTTGCCTTGCAAAAACTGCTTGCCTTCAAGCAATGCATTCCTTTTTTGCTTTTGCACGCTGGCTGCCACTGTTTGCCGCTTTTTATTTGTGTCTTGTTTCATTTGATGTTTCAGTTGCACTTTTTTTATTAACTTGCATTCCTGACAAATGTCATTTGTCCATGCTTTAATTGCAACAAAGCACACAATAACTAACACTGCCACGAATGCGTTCCGCTACTTGTGTGCATGTATGTGTATATGTGTGTGGCTATAAATTTTTTACGACATTTCACGGTCAACAGAGTGAGGTTGCGCTTCAGCAAATGCGTACACAAACACACACTCGTGCGCGTGGCATGCAACATGCAGCAAGTGTTGAAAAAAAGCTGTTTGCCAAACGAGCTCATGAAAGTGTTTGCCGACAGAAGTGTGTCGCTATAAATTATCTAATATATATGCAACTCTCTCTCTTTATTATTACTTTTTCAATTACATATGCCATATGGCAGCATTACTTTTTGTTTTTAATTACTCGCCTAATGACAAGCGCTGTTTTTTGCCATTTTCACACTTAATTAATTTTTTTCACTCCGTACCAGAATTTTTTCGCAACGAAAATGTTTTCATTGTCGCAGGCGCCATCGTGTTGAATGCTTTGTTAGAATTACGCTTTTAATGGCAAAAATTGTATGACCAATTAACTCGGGCGCTAAATAATTAATTAATTGTGCATTTCGAGCTTCCGTTGCCAAGTAACCTTGAAGCGCTGACTCTGGAATCCCTTGTGTTCATTTTGTTTTTTCAAAAAATTTTTTTATATGTTAAAAAATGTTGAATTACACTGAATTCATTAAATAATTTTATATCTTAAATGCAGAGCACTTCGTTTAACTCTGTGAAAATTTCGCAAGAGTTTTTCTTAACTTGATCCTGCTAACTTTGAGTTATGCAATATTTTAAAGAAATCTTATAGAACAGCCTTCAATTTAATTTTGAAATTATCATTGTAAGCTGAGTATAATATTTCTAGTATCTTAAGTCAATCAAAAGCAAACCTATGGTAGATAGATAAGATTTATAGAAGATAAGGTCTAACGACGCGCCTAGGCTAGCAAATGGCCTATTAAGAGGCCATCGAAACTATAATCATCTCACTCTATTATGTATGTTCTCTCTGAAAACAATAGAGCAAAAGGCAAAAAAACTTTATTGGCAAAATAGAAGACAGTCGGCCGGCCAGTTTGTAACGCCGCTGGATGCAATGAAACGCGGACGAGAAAGCTTCAGACATGACAGAACACTGCACTCCGGACTATAACAGGATGCCTCTTGATGTCGGCGATCTAAAATTTACACAGTGAGAGCCGTATGCTCCCAGTTAAGAAGTTTAATGAAGTCATCTGCAAGCAATTTCTGCTGGCGAGTTTTCTTAGAAACCATCATTGCAGTCGTTCACCTCCTAGGAACATCAAGAGAACTTTCCTTATTTAAGTCGATGACATTAGACAATACGCCGAGCAGACTTCGGACGCAACTAACTTTCAGACATTCACCGACATTTATTGCGGATGACGAGCTCGAGTTGCCGTGAGAATCGAGAGTGACTCAGCTTCGTTCTAGATGCTGGAGCAGCGTAAACTCCTACTTATTCGGAATCGACTCCGACTTACCAAATATGTTTTCAGCATGCTACGAGCCGCGGCATGATTCTAATCACCTCTTTGGATGCCCAGCTAACCCTACACATCTAACACCTCATTCCCTATGATTCGAACTACAAAATTTGAAACAGCATGCTTCCTGTGTCTACAGTTGGATGACCTCGATAACAACTTATGTGAACGATACCTACGTATTAGACAGTGACCTATTAGCTCTCATACCAGTGTTCTTATATTATTATTCAGCATGTGCGGGCCATATTCCACGTTTGTCTGCTTTTTGAATATAAGTTAGGTATGAACTCCACCAGCCAGAGGCATAATTACTACATATTCCGATTTTATTGGAATCTAATTGTAGGGTGGTGCCTGCTCTAACTAAATCATCTGCTACACATTTTCTGGGAACGTCACTGTGCCCTGAAACCCGTTGCAGGTTTATCACGAAATATTTAGGATATTTGATCCTCTAAGATATCGCAGTATTGTTCCATTACTTCTGATGAACCACTAAGAACCTTCAGTGATTTGAGTAGTGGCACCTAGAACTCCTATAAAATTGATCACAAATACGACACATAGATCGCAATATGACAACGGAGATCCAATTCGCCTCCACTGTGATGTGAGTCTTCTTTTGCTATTTCATCAGCTTTGCAGATTCCGCGATTACCAGATAACCAAAAGAATCTTATGACTAAGTAGTTTGATGCCATTTATAGCAGGGACTGGCACCCTTTGACTAACTTTGATCGCATAGTTTGCGAGCTTGGTGATATTATCGTGGCTCTGCTCTCGGAGTGAACATTCAGCTTCCTGAAGTTCGAAGTTCTTCCTTAACTGTCTTCAAAAAAACACCACAACCGCATAAATATCTATCTGAATGATGTCCTCTCACATTAAATACCTTTTCCACAGCAAACAACATTACGGTTTATTAAGTGGGAATTCACCACATTATGCCTCCTATCATCCGCACACATAAAGACCAAACATGCATTAACGAAAGTACCAAAAAAATGAATGAAAAATCCAACCCACACAATTATCATCAATATGTGTTGAGTCACCCACACATACACATAGTCAAATAAAAAGGAAAAAGGGTCATCGCATTCAAACTGAAAGTGTCAAGCCAGCTGACAGGCGCACAACAAAATTGACACTTTGCATACGCTGCAATCGAACGCCCAACAACAACGTGCGATGTAAGAGCAACAACAAAAAAGATTGATGATAATGACATTTTAAGCGCCTAAGCAAACCCAAAGTGAGACCCAAGGCAAAGTGAGCAAAAGCCAAAGGTTAACTAGCGTTGCCGGTGACGCCGAAAGATGCCTAAAAGCGGTAGTCTTGGTTCTCTCTCTCTTCTTATGAACGAACAACAATAATGCGCGAGAAAAAGGAAAAGCAGTGTAGCAAGCCAAAGCGTGAAATAAACGCAAAACTTTCAAAAATAAAGTTGCAAAACGCACAGCAAGACCGAAGAAACATAATTCTAACCCCTTCTTGTTTTGTATTTGTATTTGCATTTTTTTCACCGTCTTTTGATAAAGTGGAAGAGGTGCTTTTGTGCGAAACTTTTACGCAACACAGCAAAATTGGAAAAGTTAGAAAAGAAGTGCGAGAAAACATCCGCTAAGCATAGCAAGCATGGAAGAAACTGGATAATAAAGCGCAATGAAGAATACGCAACTGAAGAATAACATAAAGAAATATTCAATACGCTTTTATTCAGTGAACAATGTGAAGGCGAAGAAAGCTTTACTGCAGTATTGAATTAGAGTTTAAAGATTTGCATGTCTTAATATACCCAGCAGTGAATTGAACTGGTTTAAATCCTCTTACAACTTTTATGAAGATGACTCTGTTTCTTCTTAACAAGCAATGTATGATATATCAACGGGATTAAGGTGGTTATGATACCTCATCTATCTCTGTTTATATTCAAACCCGGCGGTTAGTGGCAGTTTCGGCTATGTCTCTTGGTATCCCAAAGGTAAGACCACCGAGATTTTACATCCTCCGCCATGCAAACGCTGAACAATGGAGAAGAAAGTGCCTAGCTTTTTTCACCTCACCCTTAATACAGCTTTGAAAACTTTCGTCCATAAAAAATTTAAGACTTACCGCATGAATTCCTAGTAAACAATGCCCAGCAAGAATCCCTACTATTGCATCTCGATGGACTTTGCTAAGGACATGACGTGCGAAAGATCTCAAGGGATCTACTCTAGGTGCAAACGATATTTCACTTGCACAGGTACAATTCGTCGACCAACGCCTGCTGAGCGTACCCGAGATCCACTGGTCCAGTGCTAACCAATCGAAATCTAAGGTTGCCCCTCTGGCTAGCTAATCGGCCTTGCAATTGCCACCGATTCCGCTATGACCAGGCACCTAAATGAGTCTGATTATGAAGTAGCTTGATGCAATTTCTAGTGAGGGTAGACATTCTTTGACTAGCTTTGTCAGCACAGTTCGCGAACTCAACAGCCGTTCTGTTGCCGGAATGAATGCACACCTCCCTGAAATAGACAGTACTCCATCCCCCCTAGCCTCGACCCATCCGTGTATAAGCTCACTTAACCGACTCCTCCCCATCCACATCCTTTTTCGGTTTGTGAGCAGGGAAAAAGTTGCCACGAGTAGCAGTTGAAGTAGGACAGAATTTCGGGGTATCGCTGATTGGATCCCTTCAAATTCCCAATCTCCTCTTTTATTTTCTGATATTTTCTATTATTTATTTGTATCACAGTGATAATAACTACAAGTTACATTCATTTACGGTTTTTGTGAAGTGAAAATTAATATGATCCTTCAATTCTTGACTGAGTTCCTAACAGAACCCTTTTGATGGATAGCAATAACTTCAAAATATTTTCTTTAAAGCGATGTCTGTCACCAACAAACGTCTACACCTGTCGAAATATTAATATCCATAGCAACAACTTGCTAGAATCAAAGCCGGAGAAATAGCTTAAAGGCGGATGGAGCCATGTGTACAAGTTCACGCAAGTGAGGAAAGTTCTCTGATTGCATTTTACTTGGGAAAGGCAGAAAACATGGTTATGCATATGGCTCAAGCAGCTCACGATTTTCGGTCTTTGACCTAGTACACTCTGTCTAGCCTTAAAACATCGGTTTGAAGGCGAGCTAAAGTGAAAAGACGAAACATCCCTCACGAGGGTTGTGCGCAGGGTTTGGGTCCCGTAACGTAGAAAACACATCCAATGAAAAGAAGAAATCAGCCTTGGTTGAGAGACCCTCCTTTTGATAACGACCCCTGCAAAGAATTACGATTTAAGAGCATGCACTTGAAATGTCCGGTTCCTTAATTGGGTACCTGCAGCTGCGCAGCTGCTTGATGTTCTCGTAAGAGTAAAGGCTGACATTGCCGCCGTCCAAAAAGTGCGATGGACGGGACAAGGACTGAGACGAGTTGGTCTTTGTGACATTTACTGCAGTGGACATATAAAGGAGCGCAAATTCGGTGTGAGACACGTGGTGGGAGAGTCACCATCGTCGAGTCCTGGCAGTCACCCCAGTGAAAAACAAAACGTCTTCCAAAGGATCGGAATCCAACAATTATATATATGGTTGAACTCGAATTATCAGAATCCACAAAAAACTTTCGAGTTAGAGAGACTTCGAGTTATAGAAAGAAATTTGTATGAAATTTGACTTCTATTGCCAATTCAAGTTCGAGTTAGGAAGAACTTATTGAAGTCCGAGTTATGGAAGTTCAAATATATGTGTTTATACAGTATATCATCATGTCTACATAGGAATTTGAATCAAACTCCCTCTCTGCCATTACCTCCAACTGCACATCCTCTCAGTTATACCATAAATATTTTCCTCTACATATGATACACCGTTGCTAGCTAACTTATGCCATTCACATTACTTAAGTGCAGAAGTTTTGCCAATTCTTCAACTTAATTTATTTACTGCGTACAATAAAAAGTCAATTGAAGTTATCTAGCGATTGATAAGCTCCTAGGCTAGCTAAACACGTACGCAGAAAATAATCTTTAAGCAAACTTTCACACATGCGCCTACTTCCGGAGATGCGAAATGCCACGCAAGTGAAGTGAGCTTGTTGCTTTAATGCCCGTTTCTAACCGCGAAATTGTTCCCCAGCGTATAATATACGAACTTTTAATGTCAGTGATTTATGTGCAATGAAGTTAGGCACTAAACGCATGCATATGCTTACATATAAGCACTGTAATGTGTGTATTTCTAGGTTCATGTGAGAATATGTTAAATTATCGGTTTATAAAAATCAGCGAAGATAACACGGCAGCAATATGGAGACTGTCTATTTGCTTAGATTATTGCTTGTAACCACATAGTTGGACCCTTGTGAGCGTTGTAGGGAATTTGCGGCGAAGTATCATTCAAGAAGCTATTGAATATTGGAAGCCACAAACATGCATAGATTGGTGAGAAGCTCAAGTGCTCCCTTATATATTGGTATAGTCGAATCTAGTTTAAAATTTTAAGTTAATACTATCTGGCCTTTTAGAAAGATATTTTTGTATAACCAAACTATCGAATTATGAAAAAATAGTTCCATTTTTTTTTTTAATTTTTTTTGTAGACTAGAGTATCCTCTCAACTGTCCTGCCATCAAAACAAATAAATACTCTCAAATCCCCTCAGTTTACTCTCACGCTAACTATGCTTGTGAAAAGTAAAGTTTTCACCCCTAATCTTGTAACTTTAACCCCTCTAAGCATGATTAGCTTATTCGAAGAAAAAAGTGTGCATTATCTTTATCTTGCGCTGCAAACTTGCTCTGCAGCTCAAACGCCTTACTTCCACTAAAATGTCTTCTCCAAAGTTTAGCTCCAAACAATTTCAACAATACTCTGCATAAGCCGCTGGATTTCTCTAAATTTGTGCTTAACCCTCTTTTGACCACAATTCTCTCCAATTTCTCCCCTTTCAATACTTAAGCGCTGCTATTTAACCTTTTGGATATCAAAGCTAATGCTCATTTTAAATTCCATATGCGTAAATTTTGATTTGAAAACAGCGACGAAAATCACTTCAACTCAGCAACTGCTTTACTAGAGACCACTGACTTGCCAATTGTCGTTTCGCCACCCCTACGCTAGAACATCCCTCAGTTCCTCAGCCTTCCTTGGCAATTGTCGTTGCCGCGTACTGAAGTGGTGGCTTTGTGGCTTTCTGACCAAACTACTTATGTGCATAAGAAATTTATTACAACACAAGATTATGTACATGTATCTACATACAGTCAATCATATATGTAAAAATATATATGTGTATATTAAATATTTATGTATTGACATGCATGCATATGCTGTTGCTTAGGCGTCGGCTTATGACTTTGCAAACGACTCAGCATATCGAAGAAGACGCCTAGGCGTCTCTAATAGCCCTTTCTTAATCCATACACTTGTGCGCCTGTCTATGCCTGTAAATCCAGTTACA
This sequence comes from Bactrocera dorsalis, assembly GCF_023373825.1. Taxonomy (NCBI): domain Eukaryota; kingdom Metazoa; phylum Arthropoda; class Insecta; order Diptera; family Tephritidae; genus Bactrocera; species Bactrocera dorsalis. Next base: position 101,068,471 of record NC_064303.1, read on the forward strand.
TAGCTTTGTAACTGTGCACGTGCTGCTCTTTCTTATTTACAGTTTATTTTTAAATATTCATGACATAAAGTATTAAAGGATTTCACTGATTGCGGCAGTTTTGACTTGTTGACTACCATTTCCCATTTGATGTTTACGTGAATTGGTAAAGAAAATACTTTATGAATATACAATTTTTACTAAGAAACATTGAAAGGTAGTCGGTTTAACTTTTTGTTTTTTTTTTTTGTATACAAATAAACTATAAAGCATTGACTATCGGGTTAACAAGTATTATGACTGTGATTAAGGAATACTCTTTATGTTACTAAAAACCCTCTAGACTAGGGAATCTTCGTCCACAGCCGCTTTCGCATTGCTTCAGGGTAGCATTCAATATTTCTCGCCTTTCTGTGTTCTGGTCCCGTTTTTTTAACCTTGCCTCTTCTTCAATGTTATTTTACACGTTTTTTCCAGTTTTTCTCGTTTTGGAGCATGACAATTATATGAGTAATGTTTCTCGCAATCAGAGTGTCAACTAAAGTTTGCAGCCTGTTTTGCATTTGAAAAACATGTAGTAACGTCCTTCTCGATTGTGTCGGCTCTTCGCCCTATTACATTTTATATAGATTCTTCCTAAAATATCTGTGCCGGATTGCATTTCTGTGATGCAGAAATCCATCTCGCTTTGTTTTTTTCTTTTATATTTTTGTTTAGTCTGACCTTTCATCTGCCATGACATTCCCGCTCCCAACTAACCAGCCATTGTTCCAAGGTATCATTCTCTAGTCAAGCTCCATATTTTTTTCTTACACTTCTTCTTGGCTTCGCCAGAAACTGTGCGAATACTGCCCTTAAAGCAGCTGTGTGATACACTTTTATAAGGCCTTTAGTCTACCCATTACTCTGCTCCATAAAGCAAGGCATTCAGTGTTATCGACATTAGGAGATTAAGTTTCTAAGTGATTTAGGACGCCATTTACACATTTTGGATTTGTGCCCAGTAGGTAAACCGGGAGTCTAAAATTACACCCAGTTAAATGACAACCTTTTGTGTTCTTAGAGTTCCTCTTGTTGCCCTCATGTCTACTGTTATTAGATTATGCTTCTTTGTTAGTAATACTAGCTCTTTTTTTCCAATGGCAAGTTTCAGAACTCGCCCGTCAAGTCAAATGTATCTATTCACTCCAATCGTCAATAGGTTTTACTTCATCAATATCTCGCGCGGTGATTATCACAGCGTTGTCGTCTGCGTAGCTGAATAGGTATGCATCGTTGAGCATTTTCAGGCTTAATATACCGTTGTAGTTGACATTCCAGAAGTCGAGACGGGGGATTGATTTCTGTTCAGCGCCTGGCGTGAACTTTATGTGTCGTTGTCCCTCACAGGTGAACAGCTTTCTTTGGACATGCTTAATAGTGTGAATTCCGATTCCACATTTAATGGAATAGAGTAAAAAAGCGAGGCTGAACCAAATTAAAACTCAACGAATACCATCGATCAACTATCGTATCCACCAGATTTGACTCAGCGTAATATTTTCTAGCTCCCAACTGAAATTGCCGCACTGTGGAACCCATTTTCAGTTGATCGAAGAGTTAAGCGAAATTCGCTGAAGGAGCTGAAAACCATCACAAAAAATGCATATGAAAAGTGTTTCGAGGACCGAAAAAATCGTTGCCCTCTGTTGGAGATTACTTTGAAGACGACAAAAAAAATATTGAAGAATAAAAGATTTTGCGTTTCTTTTACTCTTTCCGGGTACTTTTTTGTCACAATGTATGTGCATACAAGCATGTGAGAAACGAAATATTTTTTGTGAAAAATTGGATTTACTCAATCTCGTGCATTTATGAATTAGGTGGAGATTTTTTTGTGTATAAAAGCAAGAAAAGGGATTAATAAAAAATATCACTCATACGCACTGGCATTTTCAAATTGGCTTTCGTTTTAAACATAAAATCATTAAAATAATAATAATAGTAGAACATAATTCTTGTGAATTAATAATTTTTCTGGTAGCACTGGAAATACACGACTTATTGACAAAATACGAAAAGACTTTTTCGACACCCAAAATTATTATACAGTGGCACTCATACGCACTGGCATTTTGTAATTCACTTGTTTTCTAAATAAAATACGAATATAAAGCGACAGAAAAAATAGAAAAAAAAATCGAAAAATCGTTGGCATAAGTGTATGACATCTTGAGTGGATATAAAAATTGATTAATAATTAAATATTTTGCATTTTATTTACAATTTTCGAGTACTTTTTTTTACACTATATATTATAAAAACAATACAAAACATGTTGAAAATAACAAAAAAAAATTCTGAAATATTTTCTTTCTCTTTGCAGATGAGCTTAAATTCGATAGAGTGTTCAACAAAACTCCCAAACAAATAAAATTCCAACAGCAAAATGCTGATCAGAACAAATTACCAACAAATCACACACAAAAACTGATTAATAGTTCTCCAAAAGCAGAACCAATACAAGCACAACAGTGAAAAATTAGTGTAAAAATTGCCAAACAAAAGCAAAAAGTGAAAAAAGTTTTAAAAATTAAAGTGCAGTGATGAAAAGAAAAATTGGAAAAAGCAAATACAAAAAAGTGAAAAAAGTAATTGCTAGTGACTTTTAATAAATCTTAAACCAACGCCAACTCCGCTGTAAAACGGAAATAACCGTTATACCACGCAAAGATGACAACACACCGGTGCACCGGACACTTCAGCACACACGCCCACGCCCGCACATGTCGCACGCCATCAATATTCCGCCAGTAAACACAAATGTCCGGGCAACGCGTCCGGACCTTCGACCAAACGTGACACATGGCTATGTACTATTATGCTAGTAAAATATCGGCAATCGCTTGTGGTACACGTTGCAGACAAACAGTGTTACAGAAGTCGCGCGGACAACGTGATCGCGATAAATATGTCACGCCGGACGATGACAACAGCGCTGGCGGCTGCGTGGGCGCCACTGCCGCCACTATGGATGAGCATGGCAATGTTGTTGTTGTCGCTGATGGAGCCGGCAACGCTGCCAACGCAGGTATGACCATATACACGACGGCGGCGGAAAGCGCTTTCGCGACGACGACGCCCGGTGACGGTGTGCGTCATCGCCGTAGGCACAGCGAACAATTGGACGCATACGATTTGGAGTTGGGGTTTCAGAAGCTCGAGGTGAGTATTGATACAATATTTTAAATGGATTACTTGAAAAATTATTTGAGTTTTAGATCAATATACTACTCTTTTGTAGTGTTGTTATTCCGAAAAAATTAGCAATAGCACAGAACTTTTCAGACATATTTTTGTTTTCCATTTTAGTTTTGAAAAAAAAATACATATAATTTTCTCAAACATCAAACCAAAACGAGAACGTACATCTCAAACTGTACACAAACTCTTTTTGTCAAAGCGGCATTTCAGTATTTACTCAAAAGCTCAGAAATGTCGTAGCATACTTTCAGGCAAATATTTGCAACCATGTGGCAAAGCATGCTAAGTTTATTACGAAAATATCCGGCCACCTTAAATTTGCATTTGGGTACACATACACATACTTATTTGCGTGTAACTGTGCCAAAGTAATTAGTGCTGTATGAAGTGCCCGCCACTCAACTGTAGACGAAGGCACGAGTTTTTAAACAGTTTTTTAAACTGTGTACTTTTCGACACAAAGTTCCACTGCCAGCTGTGTAAATACCAGAACCGTATTTTTGCTTAAATGCATACACATTCGCTCAATTTATGCCCGAATGTGCGTAAGTATGTGTAGCATGCCACATATTTGAGTAACTGCAACAAACATCAATAACAAACAATAAGAGAAAATATTTACGAATTTCAAAAGTTGCTGAAGTGCTTGCTCTCGAACTCATTTCGCATGTGCTTTTATGCTGTAGTAATCGTTTTTAGAGAAAATTACCTACAGCTGTATATAAAAGTGTACATATGTATGTATGTATGTGCCAAACATATAGGAATAATAAGTAAATTGAATCGTTATTAAATTGTAAGCTGTTTGCTCTTCAACTGTTCATGGTTCCATATGTGAGTTTGCTTGCTTTAAAATTTCGCACTCGTAAAGGAACTTCAGCTTATGAGAATACGCATACAGAGAAATGACAACCTTTCTGCAAATATGCGCGTATGACGGCCGTAGAGGTGTGTGTGTATCGCAGCTTGCCTGTAAGAATATACCGGAATTTTATTTAGACAAAGTTTCAGAAGAAAAAGTTTTAAATTAAGTTAAAAATTAAATTCTAGCTAAATTAAACTAAATTAAAATTAAAGTTAAAATTAAAATTAAAACTAAATTAAAATTAAAATTAAAATAAAATTAAAACGAAATTAAAATTAAAGTTAAAATTTAAATTAAAATTAGAATTAAAATTAAAATTAAAATTAAAACTAAATTAAAATTAAAATTAAAATTTAAAAAAATTTAAAATTAAAATTAAAATTAAAATTAAAATTAAAATTAAATTTAAAATTAAAATTAAAATAAAATTAAAATTAAATTAAAATTAAAACTAAAGCTAAACTAAAATAAAAGTTAAAATTAAAATTAAATTGAAATTAAAATTAAAATTAAAAAAAAATAAAAATTAAAAATAAAAAAAATTAAAATTAAAATTAAAAATAAAAATAAAATTAAATTAAAATTAAAATTAAAATTAAAATTAAAACTAAAACTAAAATTAAAATTAAAACTAAATTAAAGTTAAAATTAAAATTAAAATTAAAATCAAAATTAAAATTAAAATTAAAATTAAAATTAAAATTAAAATTAAAATTAAAATTAAAATTAAGATTAAAATTAAAATTAAGATTAAAATTAAAATTAAATAAAAATGAAAACTAAAATTAAAATTGAAAATAAAATTAAAAATAAAATTAAAATTAAATTAAAATTAAAATTAAAATCAAAATTAAAATTTAAAATAAAACTAAAATTAAATTTAAATTAAAATTAAAATTAAAATTAAAATTAAATTAAAATGAAAATTAGAATTAAATTAAAAACTAAATTAAAACTAAAATTAAAAATGAAATTAAAATCAATTTAAACTAAAATTAAAATTAAAATTAAAATTAAAATTAAAATTAAAATTAAAATTAAAATTAAAATTAAAATTAAAATTAAAATTAAAATCAAAATCAAAATTAAAGTAAAATTAAATTAAAATTAAATCCAAAATTAAAATAAAAAAAATTAAAATTTAAATTAAATCAAAAATAAAAGTAAAATTAAATTAAAATTGTATCCAAAATTAAAATTAAAGTAAAAATTAAATTAAAACTAAAATTAAAAATAAATTTAAATTTAAAATTAAATTAAAATAAAATCAAAATTTAAGCTAAACTAAAATTAAAATTAAAACTAAATTAAAGTTAAAATTAAATTAATATCGGTATTCTGCTTGAGACGATATAAAACTACATTAAAATTAAAATTTAATAAATTTAAATTTAAATTAATATAAATATAAATAATCTTAATACAACAACAAGGTCTACTTATTCCCACTGGGTTGCTTTTTCTTCAAGTACGTTCACTTCAAATTGAGTTATAATTTATTAAACTAATGGCATAAAGCACATGGCAACAAATTTTCGTTTATTATTTACACAACCTTTCCATTTTACAACACAAACATACATACATATAGCACATGCAAATATTTATAAAACATTCATAAAATGGCACTTAACGTAGCAAAATAAAGTTGTACGCTTAGCCAAGTTAAACATCGCATATTCAGGTATGTGTATGTGTGTGTACGGATATGTTTGAAAAGTGCATACATATGTGAAAAAATATTTTGTATATTTGGCAAGGTAATTTCCATATGAAATTTAATCAGCTTTAGCACTTTTATTTGCATTGTTGAGAGTGAATTATTTTCATTTTAAATGTGGAAATAAAAGCATAAAAATTTCACATCAAGAAAATGAAAGTCTTGCTTTAAGAATTTTCGCACTTAAAAGCAACTATGTCCAACAAAAATAGTTTTAAAAGTTTAATATTGAACATACCATTGCTAACGATTGATTTTAAGAATAAAGTGGGGTGGGCTCGAGTTGACCCTCATTTCTTTGGACATGTATTACACCTCTCACATAATTTTTTAGTTATTCCTTTCGCATCATGTATGAAAGTGATAAAATATGTGAACACCCAATATAACAATCTTGTTCAAGACTAGTTTCATTCTGTACTTCCCAACGAATCTTGGAACAGTTTAAAAATCACTGAAATATCATATATCGGACCTAAACTTACTTAGCTTCTCAAAGGAAAACTAAAGTTTTAATAAAGATGTCGAATTAGATCTAAGCAAAAACAGTTCCACTGATATGTTCCTTCTTAATTTTTTTTTTAAATTTGAGCAACAATCTCATCTAACCGCTTCATACGGATGAGGATTTGCATCTCCAAACATTACCATTTATTACAAAGTTTCGTCTATAAGTGCGATATTTTAGTAAGATCAGGAAGTATTATAGTATTTGAGATTGGTTAGATATCGGGGGCAACCAGCTCAGGTCTTGGAACACAAACAACATGGGACATAGCACAAGGTTGGAGTAGAGTTGATAGTAAACAGACCAAAAAGTTCCTACTTCTAGACAAAAGGAAGATTAGCAACAATGTAGGTTGTCATCATAAGGCACTTACCCTTAAGATCTTGTCTTTAAAAAATTTGAATGCAAAATATGCTCGGCGGATGATGAGACACTGGAACATTATCTATCCGAATCCAAACCTTCTGCCGGTTGAGATCGGACATTTTTCTGGGCTGCCAGTATTCCAACGGAAAAGACTTTGGGCAGCTGGGATTAAAAAATTCAGTGTTTTACCTAATCTAATGAGTTTCTAAATAGGATTTAGTTTGGTAACCACCCGGCAGTACAATGGGCTTAATGATGATCTAAGTCCGGCCGCCTAATATCTGGCATGTATTCTATGTATTTAGATTTGAGATGCATAGTGTTTTTCAGACAAAACTGGCTGATATTAAGGTGGCAGTAGACGTATTACTACAAAATAGACTCTTATAAAGTGGTTCATCATCAGACTCGTTTTGGGGCGAAATCGCTGGTAACTGCAAAGAGGACATCCTTGCCACGCTCACATCGGATTGGATCGTATTGGATCTCTATTGTCATCTTACATTCAAGGAGTGGTTCAATATACTCAGCGTGCGCTTAGCAGGCGTTGGTCGACGAGTCCACCTGTGCAAATTCAAGATGTTTTTGACCTAGAGTAGAACGCTGAAAATACTACTGAAGTACTTTGCCGTAGGAAAGTTTGTCTTGCCGCAATAGCTGGAGCTGGCATTTTAGCTGTAAAAGTAAAAGTATTGTTGGGCGCCAGTTGCCAAAAATATATGGAGGAGAGTAAGGTGAAAACATTGAGGCACTTTCTTCTCCATTGTTAAGCCTTTGCAAGAATGAAGTTGAAATATCTCGGCAGCCTTGCCTTCAACGAATCAGAAAACTTACCCGAAACTGACATTAGCCGTCTCAACAAATTTGTGAGAGGCTCCAAGCACTTTGTCGATTTGTGAGGGTCTAGTGATCTATATTATTGAAGTTGTAGGTATCACAACGTTCTGGCGTTTCAAGTTTCCCAAGTGAGATGGTTTTTGGGATACAACTCTTAACTTAACTTAACATAACTACTTAAAGCCTTTATGTAATCTATTTGCGAAATGAATTTCGCTATTTGTTATTTGTAGATTTAGCATAAGTATGTATGCAAGTATTTAGCTGATCCGGCTTCCAAACGTCTTCTATCAGAAAAAACGCGATTTCTTCAAACTGTCTTTTTCAAAACAATACCAACAATTTTCAGGTTCTATTCAACCGATTTACCTGACATTTTTAGAGAATCTTCCTTTCTTCACTATGTCAGAAACTATCCATATTCCCAACATTAAATTTTTACTATTTTTAAAAAAAACTTCAAATATGTAGTTTTTTGTTCGAAATGAATTCAACTTTTAACTGACACAATTGTTTTTTAGAATTTTCAGAAATAAAATTTAAAATGCTGCCAGGGAAATCAACAAAAGTATTAAATATTTATTAAATTTCTTTTTTTTTTGGAATTATCTAGCATCATTGTAAAATTGGTCAATAAAAGCGAACTCGATTTCATTAGAATAAAGTAAGCCACACTTTTCAGTAAGCGAAAAACGAACACAAAGCCATCATCAGCTGCATATTTTCCAATTAAATTCCAACTTTCAAGATAACTCTTGATTTATAACCCCGACAAAAAAGTACGCGTTTAAAATTAGCGCACAAAAAATATGCGAAAAAAATATATGACATTAATCAGTGGCGTGTGCGTTTTGTGCACCCTTTTACGCTGACATTTTGCTACTCATTAATTCATTAAATGCAAAATAATTAAAAGTACAGTAATAAATTTAATTTGCAATGCTCGCCACAGTGCACAGCACGCGATAAACGCCAAGAGATATTAATTTTATGGCATATAGCATACATTTAGGCGCATTACAACATACACGCGATATGCTACGGGTTATGCGCGTTGTTGTTGTGGCAAAGTTTGTAACACTTTGCTGGCACATTTTTGTTGTTGCTTTTGTTTAATGTGGAACAATTTATTTGAAATGCGCAGCGCTATTAAACAGTTACATAATCAAATGAGAAGTTTATGTGTGCTAAAGAGAAGAGAGGAGAGCGAAAAGCACAGTGCGTGTGAGGAGTGTACGCGTATGTAGCGATAATTGTAAGTGTATATGTGCTTGTTATTTGTATTTTAGGTGTTGATTTTTAATTTGTGTATTGGTGTGTGTCTGTACCGAAAACAACAACAACCACAACAAAAAGTGCGCTGTGGCAACTGTAATGCGTTTATACAAAAATTCGCGTTTGTAGTTGCCTTCGCGGCCTTATTTTTCTGCCACTGTTGTTGTTATTTTTGTTGTTGTTGTATGCATAATACTGCCAACGAAATGCAATAAAACACTTAAATGACTTTTTAATGGCTAAAATGTAATTATTGACATGCACTTAATTATATTTAATTGAAATTGTGGTCGAACGAGCCGAAAAGCAGCATTACAACAACAACAGCATATTCTTTCGCACTTAACCATTTGTTGTTGTTTGCGCATACTTGCATTAATGTGACATTGTTTGGTGATGTCCACACCGAATCGGGCAGCGAATTTTTAAATGTTGTTGTTGTTGCGTCAGGGTCTTATATACGCTTATAGAGAGTGGTGTGCGGGTGTGTGTGCACTATATAACGCGCACTATATAACACGCATTATCTGATTAAATATTCGCTAGTAGCGAGGCTTATATGCTTGTGGCTCTATAAACAGCATTAAAGTTTTTAAAAAAAATTTCGAAGCAAATCCTTCGAAGAGATTATTTTGCAAAGTGTAAGAGAGAGAGGGTATATTATGTTTGCCATTAAATTTTTAACACCCAAAATAAAACGTAGGATACTCTATGAAATATATAGATATATAATCAGCGTGACGGATTGAGTCAATTTAGCTATGACCACGTAAGATACCCCTAGTCCAGTCGTCGGTATATATGAAAAATAATCCCTCTGTTTTTTAATATATCTATCTGAAATTTTTCACATCTCTTTTTCTCCTCAAGAGGCTGTTTAATTGCCGAAACTGTTGATATCAGATCACTATAGCATATAGCTGCCATACAAACTGAGCGATCAAAACTAAGTCCTTATATGGAAAACTTTTTTATTTGACGAGATATCTTCACTAATTTTGGCATGAATTATTGTCTAAGACAACGGTATAACCTCCAAAGAAATTACGAAGATCGGACCACTAAAGCCTATAGATGCCATACAAACTAAGCGATCAAAATGAAGTTCCTCTAGAGAAAACTTTTTTATTTGATAAGATATCTTAATGAAATTTTGCACGTAGTGTTTTCAAAGATAACGGTATAATTTCCGAAAAAATTGTTCAGATCGGGTCACTATAACGTATAGCTGCCGTACAAACTGCTCGGTCAAAATCAAGACCTTGCACAGAAAACTTCTATATATGACCAGGTATCTTCAAGAAATGTGGTACGGATTATTATCCAAAGCAACGTTATAACATTATAGCAAATTGTTCAGATCGGAGCATTATTGCATATAGCTGTCCTTCAAACTGACTGCACATTACTCTATAGAAATTATTTAATTCAATTTGTCAAGAGTATTATAGCTTCAGCCCAACTTATAAATTATAAAAACTATACTAAATTTATCTGTTCAACTCATCGAATAAGCCTTAATCTCACTACATTCTCAAAAACGAGGCTGTTATACATAAATAAACTTCAAACAAGCCGCACAAACAGATGAAAGAAGCCTTGACTGAAAAATTTTCACCTGCCCCACAAACATACATGACTATACACATACATATATGTATATTTCTATATGTATTTGTGCAGCTACTTTTACATGGCAATGGCGAAAGTGCCTTATATACAACCGCTTTTGTACGGCTGTGCTATAACAAAAGTCAAATACGAACTTGCGGCAGTAACTGTTGTACCGTTAATGCAAATACTACTTGCAATACAATTTGGGTTATGTCAATAAAACTGTACTAGTTGCTACAGCGCACAGCTGAAGCCATTAAAGCACTAATTTGGCAGCCATTAGCAGCTAAAATCTACACAAACACAAACACAGAGTGACCCAAATAAGTTGAATGTCAACAACTTTAGTTTCGAAACCATATAAAAAGCAATTTAAAAACATTCGAGAAAGTTTTTTGTGCAGAAAAAGGTACTCGATTGATTTGAAATGATGCATGTTTCAATTTGAAAGTTATTTTATGGCAAAATCGAAATTAATATTTGAAATATTTAAATATATAAAAATTTAGTTGCGGATTAGTTTGAAAGAGCTCCGCATAAAACCTTGAAATTAAGGCAATATTTTTAAAAAAGTGTACATATGTATTAAAAATCACCGCAATTTCTGGAGTCAAGCTTATAACTGACATATCTTTCTGACATTTCTCTGACAGCCACTTTTTCATCCAACAAAAATATTACTTTTTATTTTTCCTTTCTTTTAAAGTCTTACTTTAACCTCAAGTCAACTTTTTGCTATTTTTGTCACACCCTGTATGATAGAGTGATCTGTCTGTATATAGCCTGCAAGTGCATTATTGTATTGCTGCTACTCGCTCATATATAATGCATGTAATGGAAATATCAGCGCTAATGTCTGCTCAATAAGTGAGTCGTTAAACTAAACTATTCGGTTGTGATTTCACTTTTTTCCTTTGTTTGTACTCAATCGATTAAAAGTGAAAGATTAGCTGGTTTTGTATAAACGCAATTGCTCAAAATGCAGATTTAACTGTATTTACATGAGGTGATACTTTTAAATGAGGCTAAAGAAAGGGATTAAATTAGGTAAACAGGTTAACTATTCAAACAGGGATCTCGCTTGGACGCCTGTCCAAGACGCCTGTGTGGACCTAAGAACTTCTATATTAGAGACCACAAGATCCTTACAAATCAATAAAACACTTTGAGCCTTTTACAAATTTTTTGAGACAGCTGGTTGGTAAAATTTCCGCAATCCCATCGGGTTCGCTGAAAGTAAGACTGCCGAGATGTTTCATCCTTAATCTTGCAAAATCAGGACAATGGAGTGACAAGTGCCTGAATGTTTCCACATCACTTTCTTCCGTACAACTTTGGTAACTAGCGTTCGTTAAGATTTTTTCCTCACCATATGAAGTTTTATTGGACAATGTCCAATAAGAACGACTATTATTGCGGCAAAATGAACTTTGCTAAGGGCAAGCACATAGTTCAGACAATCGCCTGCGATATACTCCAAGACAAAAGGACAAAATATCCATTGGTACCGTGCTAGAACCTAAAACACCAGTGGAAATCCAATCTGGTCCCATTCGGATGTTAGCGGAGCAAGGACGCTCTCATCGGCATCGCAGTTGCCAGCGATTCTGCTATGGCCAGGCCTATAATTGAGTCTAGAGGTGAAGTAGCTGGATGGTATTTCTTGCGAAGATAAACACTTCCTGACCAGCTTAGAACAAACAGTTGCCAAACTCAGCGCAGCACGTCTCAGACACCTTTATAGCAGCCTCTTCTGCCACACAAACACTACAGTGGTAACTTAGAGCTAAGACTGACGGAGAACTGTTTACAGAAAACTAACCTTTCAACCTTCCAACCTAGCTTCGACCCATCCGTGAAAAAGCTGACTGTACTGACTACTCCTCATCCACATGTACCTCGTCGGTATTTGATCGCATTTCGCAAAATATGCAGTGAAGTGATCCAAGTTTGAAGGATTGTAGTTGAAAAAGGAGAGAGTTTTGTCGAGTCCTCGTTCAGATGCCTACATATACCCAGCTTTCCTGAGCTTTGGAGTAGACAACGCAGCTATACATTTGCCGGCAATGTCCACAGGTTTTGTAGAGTCAAAACACCAGTTTTGGTGTGAGTCCCCACCTTTTCCCTATAGTTTCTCCACAGAAAGATATACGCAAGAACAACGATTTATTATCAAAATAATCGCTCTCCAATTGCAACTTTTCTCGAACTTTTGTCATACTATGCCATCGTCCACCTATGCTCGCTATTCGCGAACTTGTTAAAAATTTCGAACGTACATTTTCTTTACATTAATGTTCAAGTGTCAGCAATGCAAAGAACCATTCGAAGAACTGAAAATATTGCTGCCGTGCAGGCAAGTATTGCTGGAGACCACAATTTGTCGATTCCAAGACGTTCTCAAGAATTGGTACTGTTTCAAACCACAACCCGGCAGATTTTTAGAAAAGATTTGGGGATGCACCCCATATAGAATTGTTCTCACTCAAGAAGTGAAGCCATTGGACTAACGTAAAAGTCGTGAATTTGCTTATTTTTCCTTGGAAGAACTTGAAAATGATAATTGTTTTTTAATAAAATTATCTTCTCTGATGAGACTTTCTTTTGGGTGGGTGTGAAGAAAAATCACAAATTACTTAGCTCGTGCAACAACCAAATTACTGCGAGAAAAGTTTGGAGATTCAATCATCAAGCTTAAGAGATCAATATAGAATGTGGTACGAGTATTCATGACGAACGCCTTAATTTGCTGGCAAATGCACTCAAAAATTGGGTTCATCGAATTCGTTCCTATACGAAGTAAAAGAAGTTGTGAATGCCATTTGAGTGATGTTACAGTGAAACTTTGATAAGTCGTAACCTCGATAAGCGAAAAACCTTGATATTTCATAGTATTTCTTCGGTCCCTAGAAAAATTTGCGAAAAATGCATGTATTTCGGTCCCTTTGATAACTCATATTTTTCTTGAGACAAAAATTGAAAAATGTGTATCAAAAGCCTCTACAACACGTTTTTTTTTGCTCAAAAGCCTCTACAACGATTAAAAAAAAAAGAAATTATTCTTGCCGTAAAAAACTTGACTTGAAAAAAAAACTTGATAACTTAAAAAACTCGTATTTAACTCGTATTTAAATTGTGGTCCCTTGCAAATACGAGTTATCGAAGTTTCACTGTATATTCAGAACTCAAATGTATTTTTATTAAATAAAAAAAACATTCCCTCAGAAATTAGTGTTTTTTGTTTTTTTTTTATCCTAAAATTCCGGGTAGTATCTACCATATATCTAAGTACTAAATCATTGAAAATGGAAACCTTCAGCATTGTCTTAATAGAATGTGAAGAAATATGACATGATTTTGTATTACGAAAACAACCATGTACTCAGTATTTATCAGACCACAAATACTAAGAAAACACTGATAAACATAACCTTGCTTTTAGATTAAAAGCAAAATCAGTGTCATGGTATTCATAACAAAAAATATTTTTTTCATACCAAACATTCAATATCAAAAGGAAATGAGCAAGCAAACACATTTTCGCGCACAACCCACATAATTGCGTTTCCTTAACCGTAAACCGCATATTATACCCACTCCCTCGTAATAGAATATGAATGCAGGATGCTGGGAGAAACGTCAAAAAGCGCAAACGTCGACAAATACTCAAATTAAAACCACTTCATGCATATCAATGAGTAATTGACTCTTAAGTGGTTACGTGTTGATTTTGGCGTAGCGTTTTTTCCCCGTTTTGTTTCCCAGCCCACAATTTTCTTGCTCATTGCACTTACAACTTTTGCGAAAGGGCAAGCCAAACGCGAAATCAGTTTGTGTATAGTATTTACATAGGCATAAGAAGGCACGTGGTTGTCGCACATTAATTGGCGCTGTTGATTTCCATCTGTAATTTTCATTCGCCTTTCATTTCATTTGAAGCGCGCAAGAACAATAGCAATGAGACTTTGCCTAACATAAAAGAATTGGCGGCACATCGAGCTGTTGCCGAACTCTTTCAACGTGAGGGTGAGCGAAAAGCAGGTAGTGGAAAAAAATTGACGCTCTTAATTGCATGAGTGGTTTGTTTGAATTCTTGCTGGCTGCAATTAGTTAACTTCTCTCATTTTTTTCTGCATGTCCAATGACTTGCCGATTGCCTTGACTGTGTGGGTGGTTTAATTTGAGTGAATTGCGTGTACGCTTTGGGCGCTTTTATAGTTTTCTGTTGAACTGTTGTCAATTATTTCCACCCTTTGTGGGCATACACTGTCGAACAATTAAATGGAATCAATGCAGTTTTTGATTTTCGCAATTTTTGAACATTTTGATTGTACATGGTCAATGAGTGGTTTTATTGGCTGCAATTTTTATTTCAAATTCTTTAATTAAATTGTTCTAAAGTTTTGATTTTTGCTGTCAGTAACAATGGCTAGCTCTATTCAAAATTTAGTATGCAAGCACAAAACAATAGCCTACATTTCGGTGTGCCCCACAGTTTAATTGAAAATGGTGGCTATATGAAAATGTTTCTTTCATTTAAAAGTGAGGCGCAGGAGTACCTTTTATGCCATCATTAGACCCATTGTGCTCCAGGATGGTAATAAAATTAATACATATCCATCAAATCATTGGATTTGGTAAAAAAAGCTAAATTTTTTCCACCTCAGCTGGCCAATGTTTCTTAAGTTGTAGCATTGGGTATTGTCGAATATATCTCATCTCATCCGGTTGAATGCTGTGCATCCATGTAGATAATGGTCCAGTGTGTCGTTATCCTCCGCGTTTTCTCTGCATTCCGCCGAATCTACTTTTCCAATTTTCTCAAGATGGAATCTTATAAGCAGGTGCTCCACAACATTACTAAGTCCCCTTTAGCTTAGAAGTAGAAGCTCTGTAGATTATAAAAACTACCTAAATGGAATTTGGCAGCCAACTGGCTCTATAAAAGAAAAGTAGACACCTTGCCTATGTATACTGTGGTGATTTTCGCACCTTGGCGTGATGTGATTTAAAAGTCATGAGATGAGCTCACGAGAAGCTGTCTGTCTCTCACGGTGTAATCTGATTTGATGTGGAAGTCACAAAGTCACTTCAAGGGAAGCTGGCAGCCAGGTGGCTATATAAAACAGGCTCTGTGCCCAGCTAGTGCTGAGGTGACTCTCGTGCCATGAAGTGATGTGATTTAAAAGTCATGAGATGACCTCACGGAAAGCTGCCTGCCAGTGCTGAGAAGTGGTCCATTAAATACTTCTTCTTCTTCTTTACTGGCGTAGACACCGCTTACCTCGATTATAGCCGAGTCAACAACCGCGCGCCATGCGTTTCTTCTCTGTCGCTACGTGGCGCCAATTGGATATTCCAAGCGAAGCCGGGTCCTTCTCCACTTGGTCCTTCCAACCGGAGTGGGAGGTCTTTCCTCTTCCTCTGCTTCCCCCGGCGGGTACAGCGTCGAATACTTTCAGAGCTGGAGTGTGTTCGTCCATTCGGACAACATGCACCTAGCCAGCCGTAGCCGCTGTCTTTTAATTCGCTGAAACTATGTCAATGTCGTCGTATATCTCGTAACAGCTCATCGTTCCATCGAATGCGATATTCGCCGTGGCCAACGCGCAAAGGACCATAAATCTTTCGCAGAACTTTTCTCTCGAAAACTCGCAACGTCGACTCATCCGATGTTGTCATCGTCCAAGCCTCTGCACCCATATAAAACAGGACGGGGTATTATGAGTGACGTATAGAGTTTGGTTTTTGTTCGTCGAGAGAGGACTTTGCTTCTCAATTGCCTACTTAGTCCGAAGTAGCACCTGTTGGCAAGATTTATCCTGCTTTGGATTTCTAGGCTGACATTGTTGGTGTGGTTTACGCTGGTTCCAAGATAGACGAAAATTATCTACAACTTCAAAGTTATTACTGTCAACAGTGACGTGAGTGCCAAGTCGCGAGTGCGACGACTGTTTGGTTGATGACATTAGATATTTCGTCTTGCCCTCGTTCACTGCCAGACCCATTTGCGTTGCTTCCTTGTTCAGTCTCGATAAAAAGCAGAAACTAAACGGCGCGGGTGTTGAGACGCGATGATCTATCAATATCATCGGCATTACGCCAGCAGCTGTACACTTCTTATAAAAGAATCTTGTACACACTCGCTACGATGTAAGTTCACTGACAGCCCCCTCTGAACACTTAGTCTTTTCTCCAGCAGCATCGATTGAAGAAATCTGTCGCATAACGCGACTAGGAGAGTACGCCTGTCTGTGCCCACTGAACACTGATCGTTTGGTATCGAAACACAGGGCTCGGAGAGGTACCTTCCCGATCCTGACGGAGCTTTTGGGTCCCCCGTCTGTACACAATGTCAGTTTAGACACAGCCGTATTAGTTTTGCGGGGATATAGTACACACCAAATGCATCCAGACATATGCGGGCATAAGAGGACAGCTCACCATTGCTATCGTACCTTGTCCCTTGAACAGCAGCTTTAAAATATCAACCTGAAGTAGGATGATGTGTTAGGTCGATTTCTCACCGTTGCACTGGTCTCTTTCCAAGATTTGGCGCGCTGGTGAATTATACTGGTCGGTTTGTTGACTTTACACAGGTCTGAAGCACACAACTGATAAGGTCCAATCAGTTTGTTGACGGTGGGTTATTACGCGATATTAAGGAGGCTAATCCCAACAGGTAGTTGGCGCAGACTTTAGTGGGGTCCTCCTTTTTTATTGGATTGGGCATATAGCACACTTAAATTCCAATCGTTGGGCATGCTTCGTCGTCCGACCATATTTTACAGAAAGAAGCTTGATGTATGCTTCCTTATCAAGTTCTTCACGCACCGTGCCGTCTCTTTGAATTTAGTCTCAGGGGTCTGCGATCAATCCATCCGACCTACCGCCGCGCGCTTTGTTGTTAACTTCATGGCGGTAATTTGCTATTCGATACTTCTTTGCTTCCGGTCGGGCAACTGGAACGTCTTTTCCATCGATCCATCGATGGGGGAATCGGGTTCGCCTTCATCTGGCGTTGTTGTGTTCACATGGCCCCCATTCAGCAGGCTGGAGAAGTGTTCCCTCCATAATTTAAGGTTATGCTCTGGGCATCGAGTGACGTAGATCACCTTTGGGGGGTTCTACAATGAGTATGCTTCCGGTCTTGAAACCTTCTGTAGAAGCCGCACCGCAGAAAATGCCTTATGTGTAGAATTTTTCGAGCATTACCCCCTGGTCGGCCAGTCGCTTATCAAGCTCTTGGTCGCGTACTCATACGCACATTCGTGTCCTGGCCGTCTTTCTTTTTCTGTCTACAAATGCGTCCCTCGCTTTCCTCCTTCAAACTCTCGTGTATCTATCCCCATCCGCACGGTGTTTTGGTCGAATCGTAACGTTTGCGATGGTAGTCAGCCTGTTTTTCCTAATCTCCGCTGTCGACACGGCATCTCCTCGTCGTACCCAGCTGGTTCGTTTTGCACCTTCCTGAAAACCAATGGTCTTCGGTTGCAGCTGGTAGCGTAAGGAGTTTGTGAAAATATGCCCGGTCCCACAGTACCCTTATACGCGAGTTGTTGACGAGTGCTCGTCAGAGAGCAGTGTAGATGCAAGCCGGAGTAGAAAGATCGCTCGTCTGTCTGTTGTGATTGACAGCTTCTTCTCGTGGAACGTCGAACCTTGTGTTTGTTGGCGTGGCGTTTTTTGCTGCAGCAGAGGCGGGTGCGGAAACTCTTAGCTTCGCCCAAACAAGATAGTGGAGTCCAGAGTCACACGATGTGGGTAGGAACATCGGGAGCGGCAACGCCATCATCACTAAAACAACTGTGAGACGTGTTCTTACCGTTCTATTCAACAAACGATGATCGGATTCTGGTACTGGTGGGTTTTTCGATATCCGGAGGACAGCCAGGGTAAGCTTGATGAATCTTCTTATTGCTGGAATCTAGTACTCACAGATAACCATATTTCGGGCCCACGGCGAAGTCGATCAGCCTCAACCCCATTGTGGGGATGTTTACCTCGTGGAGGCTAGTGAAGTTTACCGACCGTCAGTTTGGCCAAAGATACCTTCTTTGCCTCACCCTGGCGTTGAAGTACGCCAAGGCACACGGCATTTGCATGACATCGGGTTATGAGCGGCTGTGGGCAGCTGTGCATCTCGGTTATAAGCCGAGTGCTCCAAGGGCACGACTCACTAAAAGTCAATCTTATTGGTCACATCGTCCTTCCTCTTCCGTCGGGGCGTGGGCGCAAATCTTAGCGATTATGTTTGAAGAACCTTTCGCTTTTTGGTGATGCGGATGTTTGGACAGGAGACGCTATTCAATTCCACCGGAGTGGATATGAATGAGTAACTCGGCACGACCAGGAGGTTCTTGCTGCACTGCTTCCTCACCAGAAGGCCACGAATCCAAACACCAAACTTGCGCTCCTTTATATGCGGCCTCAACCTGTAGCTAAATGCCATCAAGGAACCTACTTCGTCTTTTGTCCTTGTCCCGTCCTATCGCATTTCACCTTGGACGGCGGTGATGTCAGCCTTTATTTTTCTACAGCAGGGTAGACCATCTCCAATCAAGCTGTGCAGTCGGTCACCTTTTACCCAGAAATTAAAGGACACGCCCGGCACATGTCCAGGTATGCATTCCCTCAATTCAGTCAGTTCCTTATTTTACGTTTTCCATGTTGTCGTCAATCAAAAGGGGGGTCTCTCATCCGATGGCTGGTTCGATTCGGCTATTCAAGCTGGGTTGTTTTTTATTTTTTATCGTGGCGTGGTCCCCAAACCCAGCGCCAACAACCCTATTGTAAGGGGAATATTTTCGCCTTCTCTCACGTTAGACTCGCCGTTCAAAAACGGATGTTTCTTATCTACCCAGAGGAATACTTGGTCAAAGACCGGGGAAGTCGTAG